>NC_066563.1:6956415-7126415 GCF_024679095.1 Eriocheir sinensis
TCTTAACTTCCTACATTTTATTACTCCCTTCAACCCCTATTCCTCCTCCTCCTCCTCCTCCTCCTCACTGTGTTCCTTTTCCATCGGCTGTAATAGGAAAGACCATCACGGAGAGAGGCAAGGCATCCTTAGTAACTTTGTCCGAACTTCGTCGAGTGAAAAATCTTGCATCGAGGTCACAAGAGAACGGCGGAGCAACAGAATGTCTGACCAGAAAAACGAGGATTGAAAAACGAGGATTGAAAAACGAGGATTGAAAAACGAGGACAAACGACTGAAAGGGAAAAGTTTACGGTTAATGGTGAATGCACAGCGAAGATCGAAAGGTGACGTGCCGGCGAAGAGTGACGTAAGATGACAAAGAAACAGCTGGCGTCATATTCTTAAACATTTCGTCGCCCAAACACACATATTTAACAAGGCTTTCGTAGGAGTTCTGAGCGTTTCCAGAGGTAGTTTTATGACCCTTCTTCTGCACCATGAACCTAAATAACACACATGAGAACCCGATTGATCTTCAGTTGGAAATAGCCCTAGAAACAGCTGGGGTCATACTCTTAACATTTCATCTCCCAAGCTCACATATTTGACAAGGCTTTCGTAGGAGTGTTGAGCATTTCCAGGGGTAGTTTTATGATCCTTCTTCTCCACCATTAACCTAAGAAACACTCATTAGAACCCGACTGATCTTCTTTTTGGCATTCAAAAATAGATGATATTGGAAACAAACCTAGAAACAGATGGTTATATTCTTTAACATTTCGACGCACAAGCTCATATATTTGACAAGGCTTTCGTTGGAGTTTTGAGGACTTCCAGGGGTAGTTTTATGACCATGGTGGTAGTGTAACTCTTCTTCTGTACCATGAATCATAAAAAAAACACTCATTAGAACCCGACTGATCTTGTTTTGGGGCCTTCGGAAATAGATGACTTTTAAAATAGATTTGAGATTAATTATACTCATCAACATTTCGACGGACAAGCTCACATATTTGACAAGGCTTTCGTAGGAGTTTTGAGCATTTCCTTGGATAGTTATATGACCATGGTGGTAGTGTAACTCTTCTTCTGTACCATGAATCATAAAAAAAACTACTCATTACATGTACTAACGTAGCCGTGGATTGCTATAACGAAACAGACGAGGAAGACAGATTAACGAAGCCATCCTAAATAGAACCCGACTGATCTTCTTTTGGGGGACTTCGGAAATAGATGATGTGAACGGCGGAAGCGTCTGAGAACACCAACCAAGGACTGTGAATAACTTAGAAGTATAGACACAACGAAATGGGAACAATAAATACGTTTCACTGGCACCTGTCACCGCTAATGTTACGCTAATGTAACCTTTCATATTTCTTTCTTATCCCAAATGATCCTAAATTTAACGTCCCCCTCATTCATAGCTTAATCTACAGTCCATTAGCATTACGATAGTCCCCCTTATTAACCTCTCCTTTTCCCTCTTCACCCATTAGTTAATCTTCCTTCTTTTTCTGTCTTCCTAGTAATTTCATGCCATCCCTTCATTTGCTCCGCCCTCGTCCTCTCCTCCTCGTCTCTTTTCATCAAACATCCCTTCCTCTCATTCTCTGCTCTCTCCTCTCCCTCTCCCTTGCTCGTTTTCCCTCCCTTTCTCTGCTCTCCCTGCTCTTCCTTCCTCTCACTGCTTTTCATTTTCAACTTCTCTAATTTATCTTCTTGTTTGCTTTTTCGCCCTTTCTTTTTTTTCCACCATTCCTCTGCTTTCTATGTCTTCTTCCTGCTTTCCAGTTTCCCTTTTTCTCTTTGCTTATTCTTCGTTGTTTTGATCGCTGTTGGCTCTTCCTTATACTGTTCTCCCTCCTGCTTTCTCTCCTGCTATACTGCTTCTTTATTACTGGTTTTCCTATATTCCTCTGCTCTTTATCTCCCCTTCCTACTTGCTGCTCTCCTTTTCTCTTTTTCTCTGTTTATTCTTCCATTGTTTTGGTTTGTGTTGTCTCTTCCTTACTCTGTCTTCCCTCCCTCCTCCTCCTCCTTTCTCTCAACATATCAATACGTCTTCCGTTTCCCCTGTTTGTCGCCTCGCCTCCTCCGTCACCCCTTCACACTCTGTCACCCCGCACCTACATCCCACTATTTTTCCTTCCGTCTCCTTCAGCTTCAGTTTGCCTCCGCCGCATTCACCGGGAAAGATAACTCGTGCTATGATGTAATATGGACCAGACTGCCTTTTTACCCCCTGCCTCGTTTTATTTGCCTTCTTGAAATTTCATACGTGTTATTAAGAACCACAACCTTTGACTTTCGGCGCATGTAGTTTCATATCGCTTGCGTTCTTGAAAGGGAAAATGCGTTGTTATGAGGCAACAGAGACGTGGTTTTCGTGTTTGCTCCTCAAGTTTATTTCTCCCTTCTCGTGTATATTCATCTGTATGACGAATGCCTATGTTGTGTCCTTTATTACTTTTCTTTCCCTTCTTTTCGAGTTCGTCTGGAAAGCTTTTAAGACGCGACGTAATACGAATATGACTCACTTGGTTTCTTAATACCTGTTCCCTTCCACCTTCCTCATTCCTGTTCCCTTTCACCCTCACGCTTATTCATCTTCAGCGACGCTCTCTTAAATTCCCTGTTTTCGCTGTTTACTTGTTTGACTGGAATGGTTTTAAGACATGAAGTAAGAGGAATCTGACACCTGGCTTCTTCATACCTGTTCTCTTTCATCTTGACGTCCCTTTCATCTCAGTGCAGCTCTCCAAATAACTTTCTTCACTGTTTACTTGTTAGAATAGAAACTGTGATAACTTCGGCTTCCATACGTAAGACCCCAACCAACCACGAAAATGAAACCCATCTCTCTTATAACAATAACCAAATCCCCTTTACTGGAATCTTATCCCCATAAAATTAAGCTAGTCCCATTGAGTGGTATCCTAGCTCTTCTTAGATGAAAAATGTAGTCTTCATGTAAAGGGTAACCTCTGTCAATAAATAATAACTAACAAAATAAAGGATAACATAGCACCCCATTTAAACGTAAACAGAACCGTCTTACAGGTAATCTAGGAACCAAATAGCACAGGACCATTGGTGTTTGGCCTTGCAAGAAAATACAGAAAGCTGGATTTTGCAGAGATACGTAAATAAGCGGCAAGTCTTCCATATCTTGACTTTATAATCCCTTGTTTCCTCCCTGTCTGCAGCCCCGCACACAACAAAATATTGCCTCGTATCGTGCAGAGCAAACAAGATTACGCTCCAGGAAAGTGATGTCAACCAATCTAACGGAAGAAAAACCAGGGAAGGGAAACGAGACACAGATAAACATAAGAGACAATAACAGGAAAAAAAGAAGAAAGAAATACGTGAGAGGTAAAGAAATCCGTGAAAAGAGAAGAATACTGAGAAAACTAACGTGGAAAGAAACGAGACAAGTAAACACAGGAGACAATATCAGAAAACAAAGAAGAAAAAGAGTTATAAGAAAGATGGAAAGAAGGAAAAAAAAACATGAAATGAGAATACTGACAAAACTAACGTGGAAGCGACCGGGAAAGGAAAGGAAACACAGGTAAACATAAAAGATAATATTAAAAAAAACAAAGAAGAAAGAGTTATAAGAAAGATGGGAAGAAAAAAACATGAAAAAAAGAGAAAAATACTGACATCACTAACGCGGAAGGAGCCAAGGAAGGAAACGAGACAAGTGAACACAGGAAACACTATCAGAAAACAAAGAAGAAAGAGTTATACGAAAGATGGAAAGAAGGAAAAAGAACATGAAAAATTATACTGACAAAACTATCATGGAAGCAACCGAGGAAGGAAATGAAACACAGGTAAACAAAGAGGCGATATCATACAACAAAGAAGAGCGAGATCCAAAAAAAATATACGTCTCTAAGGGAAACAGACATGAAAAAAAAGACGGAAAATGTGAAAAACTGATGAAAATGCGAGAAAATGAAGCTAAAGAGGAAACATGGAAGGAAGGTAAGAAACGAGAGAGAAGGTGAAGGGAAGGGAAGCGGAGGCAAAGAAAGACGAAAAGGAAGGTTAGGAAGGGTGAAAAAGGGAAAGAAAAGATATAAAGTTAATGTAAAAAAGTAAGAAAGTAAGAGAGTTGAGGTAAACTAGGGAGTGTGAGAGGCAATATCAAAAGACAAAGAGGAACGATATACAAAAGAAGGATGCGTCTGTAATGGAAAGGACATGAAAAAAAGGGAAACTGAAAAAAAAAATGAAAATGCGAGAGAAAGAGGAAAGTGAAAGAAAACAGAGCTCATAAGGGTAGCAAAGGATGATATGGTGAAACACACACACACACACACACACACACACACACACACACACACACACACACACACACACACACACACACACACACGCACACACACACAAACCATCAATCCATCCACCCCCCCCCCCACCCCACCCCAACAGGTACACACTCACTCTCTCACTCTTTCTCTTCCTCCAGTTTCTTCACTCCACACCCAAACATCGCGGGTCCTCGTGGCGTAATTAAACACCTTCTGAAGGCGCCCCAGAAAGGAGTCCATAATTATTCAGAGCCTAATTTGCAGGGCCGTGATAACTGTCTGCCGGGCCGGGAGGGCACAAAGGGCGGCGTCTCTGCATGTTCAATTAGCTTCCTCCTTGAAACAGACAAAGACACACAGACAAACAAACACACACACACACACACACACACACACACACACACACACACACACACACACACACACACACACACACACACACACACACACACACACACACACTTAGTTCACTGATATACAGAAAGCACAGTAATACTACTTCGATATAACAAAGGGTAGGGGGTGATGGACGTGATGGACGACGCGGGTTCGAATCCGCCGCTACCACCTGGGATTTTCCAGTTACCGCCGAGTGGCTTAAGACTACCCACATGCTGTCCTGAAGACCACCCATCAACCCGGACTCTAGAGGAAACCGCCCAAATGAATCAAGAACGAACTCCGGGGGGGCAGCATGAGCCAAGAAAAGATGACGCCTTAATAAACACTTGTTTGCGACATGACGGGCTGCAGCCGACTACCATTCAGGCCCCTCAAGAAAGCCTACCGGCGCTATAGGCTGGCACGTAAAAAATAAATAAATAAGGTTAACCAAAAAGTAAAATATAAAACTTGCGGATTCACTGACGCTCTCTCTCTCTCTCTCTCTCTCTCTCTCTCTCTCTCTCTCTCTCTCTCTCTCTCTCTCTCTCTCTCTCTCTCTCTTCTATAACAGCAATCACGCACTTTATTTTTCACTTACATTTACTGTTTTTCATCCTTTAGCATCACGTCGAGAGGTGGCGACGGAGGAGACGGAGGACGCGAAGAAGCTCACACGACATTCAAAGAGAAGGAAGGAGAGAAGGACAGCAACTCTACGTTATTGTCTCCTCCTTCAAAGTGAGTGCGTCGTCGTTTGTATGAGTTATTTTAGCGTAGAGTTTTTATTAATTTCTCATTTTTTCCTTCATTTCTTTCCTCACGGGACAACGAAGACGCAGAGAAGCAAAAGCGAGAGCAAAAGCGAGAGCAAAAGCGAGAGCAAAAGCGAGAGAGAGAGAGAGAGAGAGAGAGAGAGAGAGAGAGAGAGAGAGAGAGAGAGAGAGAGAGAGAGAGATAAAGCAGGGTCATGTATCTTCATAAAGCCTAAAACTTTTCCCAACATACATTCAGTGCGCTAATTTCCTCTAAACGACCCTCTGGCGCATCGTGTGTGTGTGTGTGTGTGTGTGTGTGTGTGTGTGTGTGTGTGCGTGTGTGTGTCATAGAATAATAAATCAGTAACTCACATTCCCTACTTTACTCTCTTACTTTCTTACTTTCTTACGCTATTTTTATAATTTCTTCCCCTTTTTTCACCCTTCATTACCTTCCTTTACGTCTTTCTTTACCTCCCCTTACTTTCCCTCCACCTTCTCTCTCCTTACTTACCTTCCTTCTATCTTTCTTCTTTACCTCCATTTGCCTTTCCTCTCCTCTCTCCGTTTACCCTCTTTCCACTTTTCTTCTTTACCTTCTCTCCTTCCTTCTCCTTCCCACATCCTCCTTACCTTCCCTCCACGTCTCCTTTCTCGCACCTAACCCTCACACCTTGCCAGGTAAACACGCATATTGGCAATGATCTCAGGTGACATTTCACACCTGGAATTAACCGGAGAGAGAGAGAGAGAGAGAGAGAGAGAGAGAGAGAGAGAGAGAGAGAGAGAGAGAGAGAATAGAGGCATTGTTAGTCATAAATCAAATGAACTGTGAAATGCACGCGACATGACACCTCGTTTTTACCTCTCTCCTAAAAATTAAAAAAAGTAATTTGGCCTTGACCTCCAGGAAAACAAAAGATAATCTCTCTCTCTGCAGTAACACCAAAAACAGACATAAAAACGTCCCGACCTTGGTCGTTACATCGATCTGATGGGGGAAGAGAGAGAGAGAGAGAGAGAGAGAGAGAGAGAGAGAGAGAGAGAGAGAGAGAGAGAGAGAGAAGGGGGGAGGGGGGGCGGCGCAGTGGGAAAAGTCGACAAGGGAAGAGACCAGACCAGCGCGGGAAAGTGTGTTAGTCTCTTGGGTCACACTAACAAGGAGGGGTCGCAGCGTAGCCCAAAATAACGCAACAGCTAATGCAATATTTCTTTTTCTTTTGGCATCAGGGGAAGTAGTCAAGGGCAAACAAAAATAGCAGATAAAAAAAATAGCAGGGAAAACAACTGCCTGCTCCAAAGAAAAACTGATAGAGAAGAAAGAATAGAAAGAGAGAAAAGAAAAAAAGAAAAAAAGAACATAAAAAAAGAAAGGAAGAAATAAAAAAGAAAAAGAAAGAAAAAAGAAAGAACATAAAAAAAAGAAAGAAGAAAGAAAAAAAGAAAAGTAATGAAAAAAAGAAAGAAAAGAAAAACTGATTGAGAATTCCATAAGATTATTCTGTAACGATTCGAGCGGTGTCTTGAAGCTCCCGTCGTGAAAGCGTTCAAGCACAGGAAGAGAGAGTAATGCTTTCTGTCGGAGTCGATCAAGTGAATCATATAGTTTTTTTGTTGTTGTTTATTTCTTTGTTTCCTCTGTATTGTATTTGCAGCGAATGGTGTTTCAAAATATAGAGCAAAATTCACTATGATCACTAACTCAAATATTGTTGGTTTATGAAAGTTATTTTGTTATTGGAATTTATTGTTGAGTTTTCCTCTTGCCTTTTTTCTACATTATCAAAGCGGAAAAAAATGGAGAGAGGATAGACTGAAAGTAAATGAGACTCAGTTATTTGTACTACTTCCTAAAAATGATCCTGACCACTAAAAACGTTAAACTGACCGCTTTTGTTGTCTTTCTCAGCATAACTTAACAAGAAAGACCTTATGAAGTACCCCAAATATAGAAGAGGGAAGATTTAGCATTCGTGGTTGTGTTTTTTTAGCGTTACTTGACAACAAAGACGTTATGAAGCACCCCAAACATAGCTCAGGGGAGATTAAGCGTTGATGGATGTCTTTTTCAGCATAACTTAACAACAAAGACCTTATGAAGCACCCCAAATATAGAACAGGGAAGATTAAGCGTTCGTGGATGTAGCTTTTTTAGCGTTAATTAACAACAAAGACCATATGAAGTACCCCAAATATAGAATAAGGAAGATTAAGCATTCGTGGTTGTATCCTATTAGCCTTACTTGACAACAAAGACGATATGAAGCACCCCAAACATAGCTCAGGGAAGATTAAGCGCTCGTCCCATCACTGAAAACCCACATCAATATATCACAACATAATTTCAGACCACACGGACGTTAACAAATGCCTCTAAACACATAACAACGCGGAGTAAGCCAGAGGAGAGCACAATAGACCCAAAGTGGCGAGCAAGTGGAATTGTAAGTTGCCGTACGTCTCTGTCACAACTCGTAAGAGGCACAAAGGAGAGAAAGTAAAGTAGTATTATGGAGACTGAAGCTCAAAAAGACTTAGTGTATTACAGATTCAGGTGGAGAGGTGGCGTGGTGTGTGTGTGTGTGGAGAGAGAGAGAGAGAGAGAGAGAGAGAGAGAGAGAGACCTAAACTTCAGCTATGCATAAAAATAAAAAAAATAAAAACAGAAGGGATGGTAGGAGTTAGTAAGGAAGAGAAGATGTAGAAGAGAGGGTTAGAAAAGGCAAGGCAAGAGGTGGGGAGAGGACGCATGGGGAGGTGAGGCCAAGGTAGGTGAAGGGAGACTATTTGTGGCTGAAACGGGGGGAGGGAAAGGGGAGTGTAACAGGAGGGTAAGGGGAGGAAGGCGAGGAGTGGATAAGAGGGGGAATGGCGAACAAAAGGGAGATAAGAGAAAGGGGAGGTAAGATGTGGATAAGTGAGGGGAGACAATGTGAGTGGAGAGAGGGGAGAGTGAGGGAGAAGAGGGGAAGGTAGGAAGTGGATAGGGGGGGGAATGGTCAACAAGAAGGGAGATAAGAGAGAGGGGAGGTAAGATATGGGTATTGGGTAGGTGAGGGGAGACAATGAGGGGAGAGAAGGGAGAGTGAGGGAGATGAGGGGGAGGGCGAATAAGAGTGGAGATGAGAGCAAGGGGAAGCATATATGACAGTAGCAAAGGAGGGGAGTGAGGAGAGGGAAGCGAGGCGAATTAGCGAGAGATAAGGAGGGGATCATGAAGAAGAGTGGATGAGAGGACAAGAAGAGATAGAACGGAATAAAGATGAGAGCAAGGCAAGACAGAGGTAAGTGAGGGGAAAGAGAGAGAGAAAGTGAAGGGAGACAGTAAAGGAAAGTGAGGGGAAGCAACCAGGCCGAGGGGAGACTAAAGGAGAGTGAGGGGAAGGTGAAAGACGGCGTGGTCAAACAAAACTTTCCCCTCTCGGAGCCAAGAACACAATGATACCTCGCCACAAAAGGCCTGTCAGCATTCATCTTGGACGTGCCCCACTCTGTCCCCTCCCCACTAACAACCGCACACAAAAAAAAAATCCTCCGCACTCACAAGTAATCCAGTAACAGCAGCAAGTACATCAAATCGACCAAGTAAGTCCCAGGCAAGGGGGGCAAAAATAGGCCGCGACGTAAAAAAAAAAAAATAAAAAATAAAAAAAAATAAGGCACGATATTCAAACAATTAAAAAGAAGTGCAGAGACTGAGTACAGAAAATAAAGAGACAGAAACAACACTAAGAAATATTAGCAAAAGAAATTGAAGCCGTAATCGTCGTACTTACCAAATCTCTGTTCTTGATGATGCACACGCCAAGCCCCCAGTCATAAAGGGCCGAGGCAGAGCATAGGCGGCGATCATGTCCATCTTCTGCGCCTGGACTTGCCTGTAAGGAGGAAGAGAGACCCATCAAAATAACGCCAGATAATATAAATAAAAAAAAAATAATAATCCACCAAAATATGATAAAATGAAGTTTACAGGTAATAGGTCACAAAATAACAAATATATAATAGTCTTCCTAACACTCATAATTTGTGCAGACGAAGCGCCAATTAACGTGAGAAGGTTACAAAAAGAAACTAAAACTACCTATTTCGGTTGCTCAGTAAAAACGGAAACACAAAAAAAATACAAAATACAAAATACAAAAAAAAACAAGGTTCCTATTATCCATTGCAGCCTCCGTAATCAGTGTCCATTCATCTCTACTTTCTTTTATATGAGCAGTGTATAGTTGGCTTTCTTCTTTTTTAAATATATTTGCCCTTGATCTACTTCCTTTACTCAAAATAAAAAATAGTAATTACCGAACGCCGGGGGAAACTTATTACCAATGCAACAGTGCTGAGCGGCGTTTTACTTTTCATTTACTTATTTACCGTAAAGAAAGAGGAGCTACCATACACCGGGGATGCCTTATTAGCAAAAGGAGCAATGGAGGAGTGCTTACCGGCGTTTTTCTTTTCATTTCCTTTCGCCCTTGATCTACTTCCTTTACCGTAAAAAAATAGGAATTACCATACGCCGGGGAGCCTTATTAGCAAAAGGAGCAATGGGGCAGTGCTTACCGGGGTTTATATTTTCATTTAATTTCGCCCTTGATATACTTCCTTTATCCTAAAAAGAGAGGAATTACCGATCGCCGGGGAGCCTTGTTAGTAAAAGGAGCAATGGGGCAGTGCTTACCAGCGTTTATATTTTCATTTCCTTTCGCCCTTGATATACTTCCTTTACCGTAAAAAAATAGGAATTACCATACGCCGGGGAACCTTATTAGCAAAAGGAGCAATGGGGCAGTGCTTACCAGCGTTTATATTTTCATTTACTTTCGCCCTTGATATACTTCCTTTATCCTAAAAAATGAGGGATTACCGATCGTCGCTGGAGGCTGATTAGGATGAAAGACCGACGGATAATGAAAAAAACACCGGTACCTATTAGTCCACTTAACCTGCGCGAGGGATAATAAGGGCGCGTGAGGGGCAGACTGCCGCTTCGAGACGCACTAATCAGCGAAAAATTTATGGCCCGAGCATTAGCTGGAGCTTATTAGTGGAAGTGTATTGAGCGGTGAAGGGCGGGGATGGGGGAGGAAGAGAGGAATGAGAGAGAGAGAGAGAGAGAGAGAGAGAGAGAGAGAGAGAGAGAGAGTCGGCTAATAAGTCAACTAAAATAGAGATAACAAACAAAGGAGAGAGAAGAGCAGAAAAGAAGCAGGAGGAATAGTAGGAGAAGAAGTAGAAGAAGAAGAAGCAGAAATAACACACAAAAGAAGGAGAAAAAAGAGATAAAAAGAACAAGAGGAAAGGAATCGGAGCAGGGGAGGGAAGAGACAGAGGAGGAGGAGGAGGAGGAGGAGGGGAAGGAGAAGAAAGAAGAAAGAGGGGAAAGTAACATAACAAGGAGGAGGAGGAGAAAGACAAGTGACAGAGAAGAGAGAGTAAGAGAGGGGAAGGTACACATAAACTGTCTAATATTAAAGGAAAATGATGAGGGGAAAGGAAGGGGAAGGGGAAAGGGGAAAAGGGGAAAGGTAGAGAGGGGAAAGGGAGAAGATAAGGGAAAAAAAAGAGAATGAGGGGATGGGAAGAGAATGAAGGGAAAGGTATAGAATGAGGGGAGAGATAGAGAATAAGGGGAAAAGGAAAAGGATGAGGGGAGAGGGAGTGAATTAAGGAAGGGAAAGATAGAGAAAGAGGAGAAAGAAGAAGGATGAAGGGAAAAGTAGAGAATGAGGGGAGAGGGAGAAAATGAGGGGAAAGGTAGGGAAAAAAGGAGACAGTGAGAGGAGGAACTAAGGTAAACTTGCGGCCGAGGGGAGGAAGGGAACGTAAGGGTGTTTGAAGAAGAAGAGGAGGAGGAGGAGGAGGAAGAGGAAGAGGGGGAATAAGTGTGTTTAAGAGTAGGAACAAATTAAGAGGCTGAAAGTGAACATTCTCTCTCTCTCTCTCTCTCTCTCTCTCTCTCTCTCCCTAACAACGAAGGTAATAATAGAAATAATAATGATTGAGTGCCAAGCTAGGGAGGGTCTGACAGCCATATATTTCAACAAAGGTTAATTAATGAGTGAGTGAGAGCGTGAGTGAGTGCGTGAGCGAGTGAGAGAGTGAGTAAGTGAGAGGCGAAATGAAAAGTCAAACGGTTATAAAATTATGAGTATGAGAGAGAGAGAGAGAGAGAGAGAGAGAGAGAGAGAGAGAGAGAGAGAGAGAGAGAGAGAGAGAGAGAGAGAGAGAGAGAGAGAGAGAGAGAGAACCATTAACAAACATATACCAGCCCGTTCTCATAAACACAAACTAACGAAGTCACCCATAAAAAAATATTGTTCTGGTTGTAAAAAATGTCATATGATCTATACATTTCACGGGACCTCTATGTTTGCCTTCATTTTTTCCTCTCTTTTTCCTCTTTTCCTTTTTCCCCAATTTTTTTTCCTCTAATAATCTTAATAAACTCCATAGGCTCTCCTACCTTTCCTCCTAGTAATATAACTATTTTTTCCTTTGTTTTTCTCTTCCTTTTACCTTTGTTTCCCTCCTTTGACTTATTTTCCCCTCTTTCCCTCTTTCTTTTACGATTATTTTTTACCTGATTTTCCTTCTCCTTTAACTTTTCCTCCTCGTAATATGACCTTCTTTTCCTGTATTTTTCTCTCCTTACTTTTGTTTCTCTCCCTCTACTTTCATCCCTTCTCTCTCCATCTTTTCACTATGCTTTTTTTTTCCTTTTTTTGCTTATATGATTTTCCTTTTCTTTCATTTCTCCTTTCCTGATTTGACGACTATTGTATTTTCTTTCCCTTTTCCCTTTTTTCCACTCGAATTTTTTCCCTTCTCCCCTTCCTTCTTTCTTTCACAAATTCTTTTTTACCTATTCTTCCTTTCTTCCTCCTTCACCTTTTCTTTCTCATTATTTGCCATCTCCTGTTTTTTTTCTCTCATTTCTACCCCCTTTTTCCCCTCTCTACTTATTTCCCCTCTCTTCCCTTTCCAATTTTTTGCCCTTCAAGTTCACCTGTTCTCCCTTTCCTCCTCTTCAACTTTTCTTTCTCGAAATTTGCCATCTGTTACATTTCTCTATTTCTCTCTCTTTTCTTTCTCCTTTTATTCTCTCCTCTAACTCTTTTTCCTCCTTTCTCCCCTTCCTCTTCCCTTCCCAGTCCCCTTTTTTATCCCTTTCAAGCTAACCCGCTCTTTCTTCCTTCCTTCCTTCCCCTCGTTCTTACCTAATTTTCCTCCATCCACTGGTTATTCTTTTTTTTCTCTCCCCCCTTCCCGTTTTCCTTCTCTTCGCGTGCCTTATCTTCCCTCTTCCCCCTTCGTTCCTACCTATTATTTCCCTTCTTCCCCTTCTTCATCTTTATTTTCCCTTCCTCTATCACATCTTTCGTGCTCTCAATTTCCCCTATTCTCCCTTTTTTCCCCTCATCTTTATTCATTTTATTTTCTCTCCATGTTAATTTTTCTTCCTTCCCCTTCCGCTCCTCCTCCTCCTCCTCCTCCTCCTCCTCCTCCTGTCCATTAACCTTATCTCCCCTCTTCCTTCCCCTCGTCCTTACCTTTCCTTTTTCTCTCTCTCCTCCGTTGACCTCAAGTTTTCTTCTCTCCTCTTCTCTCTTTCTCTTTCCCTTCTACTTCCTTTCTTCATTTTCATCTTCCTCCTCATCTATCTCCTGTTCTTCTTATTTCCTCTTTCACTTATTTTTATCTCCTTCATATCCTACTTCATTTCCTTTTATCTTTCTCCATTTCCATCTTTCTCCTCCTCCTCCTTCTTTTGTTTCCCTTTCCCATACGTTTCTCTCATCCATTTCCATCTTTCTTCTTACCCTTTCTTTCTCTTCCCATTTCTCTCACGCCTCCATTGCCTATTCCTTTCTCCCTCTTTTCCCTTTTCCACGCTGTCAGACTTATCCCTTATCTTCCCCTTTCTGCTATTTTCTCTCCTTTCTCCTCTCTCCTTCTTCCCTTTCTTTCCTTCCCCTCTCTTCCTTTCCTCCTCCCTTCCTTTTCTTCCCCTCTCTTCCCTCTTTCCCTCCCTTCCCTTCTCTCCTTCTTCTCTTTCTTTCCTTCCCCTCTCTTCCTTTCCTCCTCCATTCCCTTCCCCTCTCTCCCCTTTTCCCTTCCTATCCTTCCCTCCTCTTTCCTTCGTCTCTTCCATCCCTTCCCCTCTCTTCCTTTTTTCCCTCCCTTCCTTTCCTCTCTCTTCCATTTTTCCTTCCCTTCCCTTCCCCTCTCACCTTCTCTTCCATCCCCTCCCCTCTCTTCCTTTTTTCCCTCCCTTCCCTTCCCCTCTCTCCTTCTTCTCTTCCATCCCTTCCCCTCTCTTCCTTTTTTCCCTCCCTTCCCTTCCCCTCTCTCCTTCTCTTCCATCCCTTCCCCTCTCTTCCTTTTTTTCCTCCCTTCCCTTCCCCTCTCTCCTTCTCTTCCATCCCTTCCCCTCTCTTCCTTTTTTTCCTCCCTTCCCTTCCCCTCTCTTCCCTTTTTCCCTTCCTTCCCTCACTGCCGCCAATCTTCAAGTGTCCTCAAGATACAACTGGAAGCAATAACCTTGAGGGAGCTCCAGCCGATATCATTCTTAAGTTCTTCTCGACTTAACCTTTCTGATGGCTGGAATAGAAAGAGAAGAAGGAGAAGGACGGAGGAGAAGAAAATGAAGAAGTAGTGAAAGGTAGCAAGTAGAATCATATCAATCGTTACATATCACAATCCAAACAGACTCCTTATGTTCCTATGTTCTCCTCTTCTCTCGTTCTCTTTCCCTTCTCCTTACTTTCTACATTCCGATCTTCCTCCTCATCTATCTCCTATTCTTTTTTATTTCCTCTTTCACTTATTTTTATCTCCTTCATTTCCTACTTCCTTTCCTTCCATCTTTCTCCATTTCCATCTTCCTCCTCCTCCTCCTCCTCCGCCTTCTTTTGTTTCCCTTTCCCTATCCTCTGCACAGACAACGAGGTGGCAGAAGAGGGTCAAGACGAAGGAGGGACAGCGCGTTGTAAATCCTCCCCCCCAAACAATGGCTTATAATCTAGTCCTCGCATCCCCGGGCCTTCTTACCGCGCTGCCATTTGGCCTCCGTGAAAAATTCCTTGTTTATGAGCGGCCGTGCGTCTTGCCGTGATTTATGCCTTGGTGCTTTGCTTTCTTTCCCTCTCCTTCGTGCCGTGTGAACTCTTTCTGTTTCTTCTTTGTCTCTGTTTTCTCTTTGACATGGCTTGTGAATTGTCTCTACTTTCTCTATTTCGTGGCTTATGAGTTATCTGTTCTCTCTCACTGTCTCTCTATTTTCACTATGACCTGGCCTTATAACTCTCCTTTGTCACTTTCATGGCTTGTGAGGTCTCTGTTCTCTCTACTGTCTCTCTGTTTTCTCTATAACTTGGCTTTATAGCTCTCCTTTCTCTCTTTCATGGCTTGTGAGGTCTCTGTTCTCTCTACTGTCTCTCTGTTTTCTCTATAACTTGGCTTTATAGCTCTCCTTTCTCTCTTTCATGGCTTGTGAGGTCTCTGTTCTCTCACTGTCTCTCTATTTTCACTATGACCTGGCTTTATAACTCTCTCACTTTCATGGCTTGTGAGTTCTCTGTTTTCTCTCACTGTCTCTATTTTTTCAATGACCTGGCTTTGTAACTCTCCTTTTTCTCTTTCGTGGCTTGTGAGTTCTCTGTTCTCTCTACTGTCTCTCTATTTTCTCTATAACTTGGCTTTGTAACTCTCCTTTTTCTCTTTCGTGGCTTGTGAGTTCTCTGTTCTCTCTCACTGTCTCTCTATTTTCACTATGACATGGCTTTATAACTCTCTCACTTTCATGGCTTGTGAGTTCTCTGTTCTCTCTCACTGTCTCTCTATTTTCACTATGACCTGGCTTTATAACTCTCCTTTCTCTCTTTCATGGCTTGTGAATTCTCTTTTTTTTCTCTTTCTTTCATGGCTTGTGGTGACTCTATTTTCTCTCTGACTAAGGACTGTGAAGTGTCTCTTTTCTTTCTTTCTTGGCTTGTGAATTATCTCTTTCTTCTTTCATGGCTTCTATTACTCTATTTTCTCTCTGATTATGGATTGCGAAGCGTCTCTTTACTTGCTTTCTTGTCTTGTGATTCCTCTATTTTCTCTTGTGGTTACTCTATTTTTTTTATCTGATTATGGATTGCGATGTGCCTCTTTGCTTTCTTGTCTTGTGATTCCTCTGTTTTCTCTTGTGGTTACTCTATTTTTTTTATCTGATTATGGATTGCGATGTGCCTCTTTTCTTTCTTTCTTGTGATTTTTCTATTTTCTCTCTGCCATGGCTTGCAAATTCGTAACTGTGCATCTTCATTTCCCTCTTGTCTTTTAAGTGCTATTGCGTTCTATACATATTCTTTCTCCTCATCTTGATACATTAACCATCTTTCCAAGCATCCAAACAAACTCTTTACCCTCCCTTTTTCTGCAATTTCCTCTCTATGAACTATTCCTACTTTCACGTTGCCTCACTCTCCTTTATCTCACGCGAAGAATGTCTGTCGAGTATCTCCACTTCATGTCCTTCGCCTCGGCCTCGTCCCCTCTTGCCGTCCCCTTTGCTAGAGACCAAAAACTGCCTGATCCTCCACGTCCCTTCCCGCGCCCTGCCTCCTGCTAGTTCGCTCGCCGCTCCTTGTTTAATCCGCTCAGGCTTGACCTTCGGAGCCTGGCCAGCACGAGGCGGAGCTCTGCAGGGACACACAAAAGGGAAAGAGAAGCGCCGCACAAGCCCCAGATTATGCTGGCGCCTGTTATACACGAGCCGTCAAGATAAATGGTGGACGCATGCAAGTCTACGTGTGCGTCTCTGTCTCTCTGTCTCCCTCTCCCTCTGTCTCTCTATCCTGTAGCAAAGGGTTCCAGGAAATTAAAAGTGAGTGTAACAATGGCCGGTGGTAGCGCGGGGGTGCGAGGGACGGGAAGGGAGAGCAATGGGTCTTTTGAACGGGTTAAAATGTCGCGGGTTTGTCCGTTCGCCTCCCTTGTGTGGCGGGAGCAGGACAAGGGACGCGCCGCACCGGAGGAGAAAGAATCGAAAGCAAATTAAAATGGATGGACGACAAAACCGTCACCTATAAAAACAAGCTTGAAAAATCAGACTTTCCTGCGATACAAAATAAAAACAATAAAAACAATAAAAATAAGGGTGTAGAATCAAAACGTTGCGAAGGGTAACATCAAAATATATAGACTATAAAACCGACACCTATAAAAAATAAGTTTGGAAAATCAGATCTTTCTATTATGCCAAAATAAATAACAAAAACAAAGAAAACAAGTATGTGGTATCAAAGATTTCTGCTGGATGAAGGACACATCTAACTAAACCAAGACCAGTGAAGAAAAACAGACGAAGATCAAGACCAATGAAAAAAAACTCATAACATTGAAGGTTTTTCCAACGTTGCAGAAACACGATACCAAAGAACCAAGAACAGGAAGGAAAAAAACATAAACAACAAACAAACAGCAACACAACAACAACACTAGAAAAACAAATTCATATCAAACAAATGGGAAAAAAAACTCGTACAATTAAATATCTTTTCCCAACATAGAAGAAACACAACACCAAAGAACAAGATCAGAAAAACAAACAACACGCAGCAACACAACAACGCGACAACACTAAAACAGAGAAGAAACAGAAAAAAATAAACTAAAGAAACCAAAAGAAATTAAAGAAACAGAAACACTAATAAAACAACACAACAACACGGCAACACAACAACAGGGAAGAAGAATGAGGAGGAATCAAAGGTCAACGCCTGAAACATTGGCAAAACTAGCACTTGACTTGGCACTGTCTCTCCTAGTGTCAGGCCGGGTGAAGGGTTAGCAGCAGGAGAAGACAAGGGGTCTGTGCATCTAGGGGAAGGAGGATGGGGGGAGGAAAGCAGGGGGGGATGGGGATGACCGGGGTTGAGGGTTGGTTGGAGGAGAAGAGGGGGCGAAGGAGGAAGGGAGAAGGGAATGGGGAGGGAAAGACCAGGTTTGGGGATTGGAAGGAAGAAAGGGTGAAAGGATTTGTGCATTAGAGGGAAAGGGAGAGTGGAGTACAGGGAGGTGAGGAGAGGGGTGACCATGGTTGGGGGTCGCTGGAAGGAGAGGAGGCGAAGGGGGGAGGAGGAGAGGGGATGAGGGGGGAGGGATACTGGGAGAGGCGTGGGAGCTATCCTGACGAGAGCAATTGGGGCAGAGGGAGAGGGAGAGAGGATGAAGCTACAACAGGGGTGGTCTCTCTCTCTCTCTCTCTCTCTCTCTCTCTCTCTCTCTCTCTCTCTCTCAGGTATCATGTATTCAAGGAGAGGGCATGAGAAATAAGACAGGGATAAGAGAGAGAGAGAGAGAGAGAGAGAGAATGAGAGAAGAAAGTGGAGGAAGTGGAAGGAATGAAGAGGCATGGGCGAAAGTCTCTCTCTCTCTCTCTCTCTCTCTCTCTCTCTCTCTCTCTCTCTCTCTCTCTCTCTCTCTCTCTCTCTCTCTCTCTGTGTGTGTGTGTGTGTGTGTGTGTGTGTGTGTGTGTTATAGGACTGCGGGTAAGGAAGGATTGATAAGGAAATGAGTTGAAGGAAGAGAAGGAGGATGAGGAGCAAAACGAGGACAAGGAGGAGGAGGAGGAGGAGGAGGAGGAGGAGGAGGAGGAGGAGGAGGAGGAGGAGGAGGAAGAGGAGGAGGAGGAGGAGGGCGTTGGTGGAGCAGAGGAAGAAGTCAATATGGCTTTAAAATTCTGTGTGTGTGTGTGTGTGTGTGTGTGTGTGTGTGTGTGTGTGTGCGTGGGAGTGTGGAAGGGAGATGACGTAGGATGTGTGGGTGTGTGAGGAAGACAAAAAAAAAATACGACAGAATCTTTTGTTAACAACCTAATTATTATCATTATTATTGTTTCACATCTTTTTAATTAAGTGAGAAACGTGAGGTAAATTTGAGGCTTGGGGCGAAACATGACAGGAGTGTGGGATGGGAAACGTGTGTGTGTGTGTGTGTGTGTGTGTGTGTGTGTGTGTGTGTGTGTGTGTGTGTGTGTGTGTGTGTTTGACGATAGCAAACTTCACGAAACCTTGAACTCAGGACGATCTATCATTGTCTGCCAGAAAGTGGGAGGGAGGGAGGAAGGGAAGAATGAAGGAGAGAATTGAAGAAGGATGGAGGGGTGGAGGAAGGAAGAGAGGGGAGGAAGGAGGGAGGAAAGGAGGTAAAGATTTTCACTCGACTCCTCATTTGCTGATCTAGTGTGTGTGTGTGTGTGTGTGTGTGTGTGTGTGTGTGTTTATCGCTAGTCCTTGTGTGTCTGCACTAGTAATATGCCTGTCTTCCTCTCTCCCTCTCTCTCTCTCTCTCTCTCTCTCTCTCTCTCTCTCTCAGAAGACAAATATCAGGCCAGGGCGTGCAAGAAAGAAAGATTAATGACATAAACATTATACATTACTCTCGTAGATTGCAGTTCACGCCTCGAGGAATACAACACGAGTTACTTTTTTTATTCTTTCTTACGTTTGGCTTCATTACCTTACTATTATTTTTCCTTACTTCTGCAAAAATAGGTATAGATGGAAGAGAATGAAGAGGGAGGTAGCGGTGGTGGTAGTATATTTTAAGGCGGATCAGATGCCCTATAAATTCATCAGTGACAAGGGCAAGTATTGTAAGGGAGATCGGAAGGCTTATAATTAAACAAATGTCTGAGGGGATTATTTTTGTTCTCAATATGTGATTATGTTATTAAATTTCCCTCCCCTCATTTCTCTTTTTTCTTTTAATATTTTCCTGCAATTGTTCTCTATACTCTTCCTCCTCCTCCACCTCCTTCTGCTTCCCCTTCTTCTAGCCTTCGCCCCCTACTCTTCCTCTTTCTTCTTTTCCCTTTTTTCTTCTTCTCTCGTTTCTTTTTTCCTACTTCTCCTCTTTTCATCCTTTAGTCTTCCTCTTCCTATCTTCTCTCTCTCTCTCTCTCTCTCTCTGATCACCCTTCATCTGCATTTCCGTGACCGTTCCCGCCGCTACCTGCGTTCTCTGGGTCAAGGTCATTGCAGGAACGAAGTTGATTGAGACGAATGAAGGTAAGAAGGTCACGTTGGTAGCGGTGGGGGAAGGGGAAGGGGAGGGGGAGGTGGGGGTTGGGGTGATGGTGGTAATGGTGACGGCGGTGGTGGTGGTGGTGGTGGTGTTAGGTCGAAAATGCAGGTTAAAATTGTAGTTCAGTCTTAAATTTCGAGCAAAAAATTGAGTCACTTTTCCTTGTTTTCCCTTTTTTAGTTTATGCGAATTTCTCCTGTTTTTGTAATTGTTGTTGTTGTTGTTGCTGCAGTTGTTGTTGTTGTTGGTAGTGGTGGTGGTGGTGGTGAAGTGGCTCGGTTGCACAGAAAAGGAAAAGACAGTAAAAAGTACCGCAATATTTTAAGCAAGAGTAAAATACCTAAAAAAAACTGAGCCCTAACCTTTCCTATTTTTACCAACTTAAAAAAAAAAATCATCAAAGCAAAAAAATAACAGTAACAAAGGGAGGCAAATTACTTTATAGACTCCCAACCTTTACCAACTACAACTAGAAAGAAAAGAAAGCCAAAGAAATCGCAAGGTCACACTAACTTACCACCAACAACGAGATTAGGGCGAGACAAACCGCTACAGCTCTCTCAAGTACGACAATTAGCACATTACAGCTAAATTACCGTGCAAGTTACAGCGTTCCTCGCCATTGGAGCTCAAGTTTAGTCCATCCGTCTTCATTCAAACAAGGAAGTCGTGGATAAAGTCGTGGCCAGTCCATACATAATAACCTTGACCCTGAGAACACTGGGACCTTGAAATACATGCATGAAAACAGGTAATAAACGTGGTCGAATATCAGACGTGTGAAGAAAATGGACAAGGAAGGGAAGTTAGCCATGGTAGTAACCAATTTTTTTACGACACAGAAAACAGCTCAATGACAATACCAGTGTTGTGAAGGCAATGAAAGAGGTGTGAACGTTACCCTTAGTAGTAAGTAACCTTTCTTTATACATCGATGGAAATAGTTCAAGGACAAACACTAGAGAAGAAAAACGAAAAAAAAGGCCCGCTAAGCACTGCTCCCCGCAATAGGAGGCAGAATGAGTGACCAGAGAAGAGGGTCAGTGTCAGTTATAGAGGTATATTGATACTGCTCGACTTCTTCAGTTTGGTGACATTGATATATGATTTTATGTTGACCTAATATAATCTTGATCGTGGATAAGTGATGACGTTCTGAAATGCATAGGACCAGTTATATTTCAGCCTAATATCAAGGTTGTCAAGGATATTATTGAGTGTTGTTTTGGTCCTTTCTTTAGCATGGTTTCGTGTACTTCCATTCGCCGATGTATTTCTACCCAACATTCATCCCTTCATTTCACTTATTTACCTGCCCTGTATTCAACGTTGCCGGATTGTCGTACTCAGCCTCTTATATTTACCAACTTCCGACCAAAAACTGTCTCCTGGGCCCCAGTAACTAGATTCATTTATATTTATCGTTAAAATAGTTAAATCCTGATGTTTCGTGGCAATAGTTAGCCGTCAAAAACCGGTAAATACTATCCTCTGAGTACGATAATCTGGTAACGTTGCCTGTATTCCTTTCCCCTACTTACCTGGCTCTTACCTTGCCACGCCCACCTGTCTTCCGCCCCCTGACCTATCTTTCATCTTGTTACCTTGCTTCCGAGGCCCATATGACCCTCCCTCTTCCTTCCTCCTATCCTCCTTTACCCCACCGTTATCAACCTCTATCTATCACTAGTCCTTCGTCCTTCATTTGTTTTCTTTCATGACCTGTTTTCTGGTTCTCTATCTTAAGCTTTTGTTCCCCTTTTTTTCACTTCTCCCCTTTCTCTCTCTTTCTATTGATGTTTCAGGGTTCTCTCTCTCTCTCTCTCTCTCTGTCTAATCCACGTCCTATAAAACAACTGTAATCCTTGAAGTCTCCTCCTAATTTAAGCAAAGCGTGACAGATTATTCAGGTAGAGATAAAACAGGTAATGGATGGAGATGAGCCAGGTGTGGCAGCATGATTGGTTCCGAGTAAGACATGCAAGTAAGGTATATAATTAACTGGCAGAGGTGAAAAAATGGGTCAGACAGCATGATTGGTTCTAAGGAATATATGTAGGTGAGATGTCTGGGCAACTGACAGAGGTAAGGAAAAGTGAAGCAACGTGATTGGTTCCGAGTAAGGTATGCAGGTAAGGTATCGAAGTAATTGACACAGGTAAACTAGGTGAGACAGCTTGATTGGTTCAGATAAGATATGCAGGTTTTTTTTTTTTTTTTTTTTTACAACAAAGGAGGCAGCTCAAGGGCACAAAAAAAAAAGGTATCGTAAGGTAAGGAAAAGGTAAGGTAAGGTATCGAGGTAACTGACAGAGGTAACTAGGTGATACAGCTTGGTTGGTTCAGAGTAAGGTATGCAGGTGAGGTAAATGAGACAGGTAAAAGTAGGTAATCCAGGAAGATATGTAGGTAAGGTGTATAAGTAAATAACACAGGTAAAATAAATTAGACAACGTGATTGGCTCTGAGTTCTGGCGGCAGGAAAAGCATCTCGTCCGCCTATAAACTCGGGCAAATAGCGCTGTTTATCTTTTTTTTTTTTCATACAACTTTCTCGGTGAACTTCGCAACTTGTCATGAGCTCCAAAGAATAGATTAATTTTTAGGTACGTTTTACTTTTTTTCGAGAGGAAGTTTCTCAGTGTTTCGTAAGTCACTCCAATGATGAACTGACGTGCTGGCCCTTCGACCCTTCCCTTGCCAGACCAAAAAGATCTTCAGTAGTACACTCGGAAATTAAATATGAGACTCTTTACTGATATAACTTGAACAGGGAAGCTTCTCAGTGGTACACATTTCACTCCAATGATGAACTGACGTGCTGGCCCTTCGACCCTTCCCTTACCAGACCAAAAAGATCTTCAGTACTACACTCGGAAATTAAATATGAGACCTTTACTTGCATAACTTGAATAGGGAAGCTTCTCAGTGGAACGCATTTCACTCCAATGATGAACTGATGTCCTGGCCCTTCGACCCTTCCCTTACTAGACCAAAAAGATCTTCAGTAGTACACTCGGAAATTAAATATGAGACTCTTTACTTATATAACTTGAACAGGGAAGCTTCTCAGTGGTACGCATTTCACTCCAATGATGAACTGATGCAATGCCCCTTTGATTCTTCCTTTACGAAACCAAATAACCTTCAGTACAGCACTCGGAAATTAACTAACGAGGTGGTTTACATATACAACTTGGACATCAACTAACGAGATCTTTAATTATACAACTTGCCAATGATGAAATGACGTATGACCTCCTTCCACCCTTCCCTTACCAGACCAAAAAGACTTCCAGTACAGCACTCGGGGATTAACTAAGAACACTTTTTACTTATATAACTTGAATAACTCCACCGTAGACTTTCGCAGACTCAGAATCTCTCCTACAGAATCACATTTAGAGGAACCAGAGTGGAAAATGTAACTTCCTCAAGAGGCAACAACCGCCCCCTCCCTCGCCCTTCCCGCCCTCCGTCCCTCCCTCCCTCCCTCCCTTCCTGCTTTTTCAATTAGCTAATGCGTTTCGAAATTATTTACATCTCTGAATGGTCAACTTTCTCCTGGAACGTGATTATGAAACTTGCAGGGCGCGAGGGGACCTACGTATATGCAGCCTAATTTGTCCCTCTTTCTCTCTCTGGCCAAGTTCCTAGAAGATGGTTTTAAGTAGTCAGGGGGAGGCACGACGGGCAGGAAGGGGAATGAGAAAAGGCGCAGAGTGAAGGAAAACACTTGGAAAACATAACCTCGCACGGGGACGCAAAATAAAATGATGGACAAAAGGGAATAAGGCGAAGAGGAAAGAAAAACAAACATCGCAATGGGACACAAAGGAAGATGACGAACAGAGCGGAAAAAGGCGAAAAGAAAGGAAAAACAAACCACGCACTGCGACGCAAGGAAACTGACGGACGAAACGGAATTAAAAAGTGGGAAGACGCAATAATAAGAAGAAAGAGAATGGGAAATGAGACGCGTGGAATAAGAAAGAGAGGTAAACATTAAGAAAAAGCTGACAGGAAAGAGAAAGACACGTAGCAAGAGAGAAAGAGAAGGAAAAGAATGATGGAGACATGGGAAACGAAGCGAGTATGAAGATAAAACAGAATTAAAAAGCGGAGAGACGCAATAAGAAGAAAGAGAATGGGAAATGAGAATGAGACAAGAAAAGTAAACACCAAGAAGAGAAGGAAGTAAAGAGAAAGCCGTGTAACCCAAGGAAAGGGAAAGGAAAAGAAAGATGGAGACATGAGAGAGGAAACAGAGATGGAAGAAGACAAAGAAGAAAAGAAAGAAGAAGAAAACGCAAAGAAAAGGAGATGGAAAGAAGAATGAAGATATGGGGAAGAAAACAAGTGAATAGAAAGAAAATAAGAAAGAAAGGAAAAGAAGAAAATGGGCATATAACAAAAGAAAGGAGGACACAGATGGAGAAACACATATACAAAGCGAAAGGAAGGAAAGACAATTATAGAACGAAAGGAAGGAGAGAAAGAAGGAAAGAGAGATGAGAAAAGCAATATTTGGCGGGGAAGACGAGGGTAAATATAGGAAGATGATGAAGGAAAGGTGACTCAAAATTCGCCTGAGGGAGAGACAGACAGACAGACAGACAGACAGACAGACAGAAAGAAAGACAGACAGACACACACACAAAAACCTAGTCGAGCTAAGAATAAAGCTTTAGTGAAGTTATAGCTCCTCCTCCTCCTCCTCCTCCTCCTCCTCCTCCTCCTCCTCCTACTCAACACAAGCAACTTCTCTTAACTTAGACTTCAGACCTCCTCCTCGAAATATATCTGGGACCCTTGATGTGTGTGTGTGTGTGTGTGTGTGTGTGTGTGTGTGTGTGTGTGTGTGTGTGTGTGTGTGTTTCAAGGGCTGACTGAAGGTGCTGAATGGCTACCTAATGATCTGACTGACTGACTGATTGAATGACTGACTGGCTGGAATGAGAGAGCAAGGCAAGCCAGAGGAGAGGAGGGAGCGGGAAGAAAGAAGATGACGAGGTAAACGAAGGGAAGTTAAATAAAAATAAATGCAAAACACGGAACACTTAGGAAATGAAATGGGAAGAAAAACGGAAGGAAGGAAAAGAAGCAGAATCGAAACTGTGAAGGTGAAGGATGACACACACACACACACACACACACACACACACAATCTCCAAACGCGGCGATCGATCTAATGACCTTATGAAGAGCAGCGTTAACATGTTGCCGCCTCACAAACTTTGCTCGTCGGGCTACAAATTAGCGCACCTCACCTGGCCCCGCGCACCTGGATGAGGGGGAGGAGGGATGGTGAAGGGGGAGATGATGAGAGGTTGCGGGGGACTAAGAAGAGGGGGAAGTGAATGGGGTGAGGAAGGAGAGGGTGAAGGGAGGTTGAGAAAGGAGGGTTAAGAAGTGGGGGAAGGGGTGAGAAGAGGAGGCGAGAGGAGGGAGTTAAAAGGGGGGTGAAAAGGGGGAATGAAGGGGGGTGAGAATGAGGGGTGAGAGGGGGGTCAGAAAGGGGGGGTGAAGGGGGGATGAAGAAGGGAAATATTGATGGGAGGAGGAGACGCTGAGGGGCATAAGAGGAGAAGGAGCGATTTAGTATTTATGATGGCAAGAGAGAGAAAGGGAGAGAGGCTAGAGGAAACAGAGAGACAGACAGGTAGATAGACAGACAGAATACAGATAAATAGACAGACAACAGACAGAGATAGACAAACAGAGAAGCACATACATAATTTCAGAAAAACAAACAAACAGCGACAAAAAACAGGCACACAAAGAGACAAGACAGACAGACAAAATATCAAACAGAGAAACAGTACACACAAACAATCAGACACAAACTGACAAAAACAGATAGCTATAAACACACATACACACACACACACACACACACACACACACACAAACAGAGCGAATGACCCAAATACTACATACCCAACACAACATATACACATTACATTCTTTCTTTTTCATACAGGTACGCAGCAACAGGTAAACCAATATATAAACCCACGTATCCGTCACCCAACAAATACCTGTCCGCCGAGAGCAAAGCAACGGTGGGCGTAATTGGATAAAAAGCTTTGGAATCGAATCCCCTAAACAATGCCGATCTATAAATATACCAGAAAACGTGTCGCCTATTAAATCCCCCTGGCTACCATCGGCGGTGCTAATGGTTGGCGTGAGTGAAGCTGGAACAGGGGAGAAAAATGATACAGAACGGAGTGGTAAAGTGTGAAAAGATGATCAAGGGGACAGTTGAGGAGAGGAGAAGAGAGGTGAGAGAGAAGAGGAAAGGAGACGGAAGGAGAGGAGAGGAGAGGAGAGAAGAGGAGAGGAGAAGAGAGGTGAAGAAAGAAGAGGAGAGGAGACGGGAGGAGAGGAGAGGACAGGAGAGCAGAGATGAGAGCAAGAAAAGGGAAGGGAAAGAAAAAAATACGCGAGGAAAAATCAGAAAGCATAAAAAAAAGAAAGGAAAATAAGAGAATAGAATAAAGGGAGTCAAGCAAAGGACAAAAACGAGTACATTACGTATATTAAACAGGAGACAGGGAGCGAGACAAGTGATAAAAATGAAAACCGGAGGAAGGGAAAAGAAGAGAGGAGGAGAAAGATGAAGGAAGGAAAGAAATTAAGAAACCTATATATACGTATACACAAGGAGATTACAACAGGCAAGGCAATGGAAAGGAGGAAAAGACGGAGCGAAGGAGAGAAAGGGAAGGAAGGAAGGAAATAACCAGACACACGCAAGAACGCACAAAGAGACCACAAAAGACGGAGAAAAGGAGAGAAAGAGAAGGAAGGAAAGAAAGAACCACACAGAAAAACACACAAAGAGACCACAAAAGACGGAGAAAAGGAGATAAAGAGAAAGAAGGAAAGAAAGAACCACACACAAAAACACACAAAGAGACCGCAAAAAGACAACTCAATGGAAAGGAGAGGAGAGAAAGATGAAGGAAGGAAGGGAATACCAGACACACACAAGAACAGACAAGGAGGCTACAAAAAGCAAGTCATCATACACATAATAACTCCAAAGAAAGTGCCATTTATTCTCTAACCTCACTTCCGATCCACACACCTGTCAACCAGCCAGCCTTCAGAACGTTCAATCATATTCACACCTACCACGCATATGTCCCCTTGTTCACAGAGGATCAATGGGAACGTTTCAAATCCCCCTGTAGATCTGTTTATCGTTCCTGTACGTCACCAGAGCAGCGTTAATCGTGCCAGTGGGGTATTGAGGCTTACACATGTGGGATTGGATGCTACTCAGTACTATGGTATTGGGCTACTGGTTCATTCATGCTCGTGTTTACCTTTCCTGGACTACCTAAACTTGTCCATACGATTAGAATTAGTAGTAGTAGTAGTAGTAGTAGTAGTAGTAGTAGTAGTAGTAGTAGTAGTAGTAGTAGTAGTAACAACAGCAGAATTAATGCATTTATTAGTTATATTTTATTTATAGTAAGTAGGTAGATTGTTGTAATATAGATTGATAAAGAAAATAGTAGCTATCTACTAATGAATGTCCTTTTGTTAGGAGGTAAAGAAAGAAGGTTTGCAATGAATATGCAATTTTTTTATGATCTTTCTAAGGGCGTCTTATCCAAAAAAGAAAGGCGACCGTCAAAATGACAATCAATATTTTTTTCAACACACACACACACACACACACACACACACACACACACACACACACACACACACACACACACACACACAAAATCAACCTCACCCCCCCCCCACCCCCCCCACACACACTCACTTCGATCCCTTCTACACACCGCAGACCCATCCAAGATCCTTCCCCCAAAGATAATTTACGAACTCGTACTTCGAAGTCAAATCTCTGAAACACGACCTCGAAGGCACTTGCGGGGATGCGTCAAGGAGGTCACATGACTCGCAAATCTGCTGGAAAGTGAACTAGAAACCACCTGAATAGTACAAGTATGGTTTCTACGAATGGGTCTTAAAATCTGTCCACGTGCAAGGGGATGAAATTTTTGGGTGCGTTGGTTGAGTGTGTAAGAGCATCAAGACTTGGATGCGATGAGCCAAAGGGAGATGGTTCGAACCCCAGTGCCGCCACATGGGTCGGTATTATAAGATGCTTTGGTTTCTCACATCAACTATTTCTAAAGGTCAAAGAGGGGATCAATCGGGTTCTAATGAGTGGGGTTTTTATTAGGTCCACGCTACTGAAGAAGGGCCAAACTACCACCAGGGTCATACAACTGCTCCAGGAAATGCCCTAAACTCATACGAAAGCCTTGGGCGACGAAATGTTTTATAATACGACCAAGGAAGTCAGTGAAGGCATTAAGTCTTAAGCCGCAAAGTCCCGTCCCTAAAAAACGCTAATCCCCGACTCTAAGGAGACAATGTAAGGAAAAAAGATTAATACCACATCACAATACAAAGCAGAGAAGCGAGTGATCTAAATGGCAAGGGAATAACGCTCCATTACTGTCTTGGTTTTAGTTTCTGTATTTTGTGATTCTTTTTTTTTTCCCTTTTCTGCAAGCTCTTGGGCGCTTCTGTATTTTTTTTTTTTTGTTGTTGTTGTTGTTGTATATCCTTGACGTTTTTCTTCGGTTTTACTATATTACTTATTTCTCTGTTTTCTGCTTCTCGACTTGTAAGTACTATTTTTCTGACTAGTTCATTCTCTCGTTTTTTTATTTTTATTTTATTGAGTATTAATATGAACGACCGGTTGATCTGTACTGTATATTTTTTTTTCTTAGAGCGTCAATCAAAGTGCTTACCATTCAGTCAACCACTGTATTTGGTATAATCACTAAAGTATGATCATGAGAGGCAAGAACCGCTAGCGAGGAAAGGGGTCGAGGTCAAGTTATAGTGCCCAGCAGAAAGGGGACACCGTGTAAGGGAAGAGGAAGGTGGCGGGGGAGATGTATGGCACGGCTGTCACTCTCCTCCCTCACTCCACAGCATCCCTCACTCTCCCAACCCTCCCTCACTTCCCACCCACTCTCACTCTCCTCCCTCACTCCCTAGCATCCCTCACTCTCCCAACACTCCCTCAATCCCCACCCACCCTCACTCTCCCCAGCATCCATCACTCTCCCCAGCCTCTCTTACTCTCAGCCTCCTTCTCCCAGAGCCTCGCCCTCAAGAATATTGGATGAGAGGCGCCGCTCGAAGCCTCTCCATTGATGTTCACTCCCGCCACGAGTCTCCAGGTGAGGGGCGGCGCAACACGGAACAACCTGACACACATTCATGGTAATATCCGAGGGCGTGGCGTGATGGTTTACGATACCACAACGCGTACGTCTAGGGAGCGAGGGTTGTGTGTATGGGGGGGGGAGGTAGGGGGAGATGGGGAGGGGGGAATGGGGGAGGGGGGACAAGAAGAGGGGAGGAGGAGGAGGAAAGGGGGGAGTGTGTATGTGTATATATGTGTGTGTGTCCTTTTTATTCTTTTGCTTTTTCCTGTTTTTTTATTTCATTTATTGGACACACTATTTTTCATTTTACGTATTCTTTTTTTTTTGTTATTTATTGTATTGTGACATATTTCTTCCCTTTTTTGTGTTTGTGTGCATGTTTTAAGTTATTTTCCTCTTTTTATATTTTTTTCTCATGGTTTGAGTTTCCATTTTTTCCTTTCTCTAGTATTTTTTTTCAGAGCACTCATTTTTTTCTCCTTTTTGTATCCTGTATTTTTCATTTTATTTCTTGTTCATTTCCTGGCACTCTTTTTCTGTAACCTAAGAGATGATATTTTTTTCTGTAACCCAAGAGATGACTATTTTTTTCTGCAACCCAAGAGATGACTATTTTTTTCTGTAACCCAAGAGATGACTATTTTTTTCTATAACCCAAGAGATGACTATTTTTTTTCTGTAACCCAAGAGATGACATTTTTTTCTGTAACCCAAGAGATGACTTTTTTTTCTGTAACCCAAGAGATGACATTTTTTTCTGTAACCCAAGAGATGACATTTTTTTCTGTAACCTAAGGGATGACTTTTTTTCTGTAACCCAAGAGATGATATTTTTTTCTGTAACCCAAGAGATGACATTTTTTTCTGTAACCCAAGAGATGACATTTTTTCTGTAAACTAAGAGATGACTTTTTTTCTGTAAACTAAGAGATGACATTTTTTTCTGTAAACTAAGAGATGACTTTTTTTTTCTATAACCCAAGAGATGACTATTTTTTTTCTGTAACCCAAGAGATGACTATTTTTTTCTATAACCCAAGAGATGACTATTTTTTTTTCAGTAACCCAAGAGATGACTATTTTTTTTCAGTAACCCAAGAGATGACTATTTTTTTTCTATAACCCAAGAGATGACTATTTTTTTCTATAACCCAAGAGATGACTATTTTTTTTCAGTAACCTAAGAGATGACTTTTTTTCTGTAACCCAAGAGATGACATTTTTTTCTGTAACCTAAGAGATGACTTTTTTTTTCTGTAACCCAAGAGATGACTATTTTTTTCTGTAACCCAAGAGATGACTATTTTTTTCTGTAACCCAAGAGATGACTATTTTTTTCTGTAACCCAAGAGATGACTATTTTTTTCTGTAACCCAAGAGATGACTATTTTTTTTCTGTAACCCAAGAGATGACTATTTTTTTCTGTAACCCAAGAGATGACTATTTTTTTTCTGTAACCCAAGAGATGACTATTTTTTTTCTGTAACCCAAGAGATGACTATTTTTTTCTGTAACCCAAGAGATGACATTTTTTCTGTAACCCAAGAGATGACTATTTTTTTCTGTAACCCAAGAGATGACTATTTTTTTTCTGTAACCCAAGAGATGACATTTTTTTCTGTAACCCAAGAGATGACATTTTTTTCTGTAACCCAAGAGATGACATTTTTTTCTGTAACCCAAGAGATGACTATTTTTTTTCTGTAACCCAAGAGATGACTATTTTTTTCAGTAACCTAAGAGATGACTTTTTTTCTGTAACCCAAGAGATGACATTTTTTTCTGTAACCCAAGAGATGACATTTTTTTCTGTAACCTAAGAGATGACATTTTTTCTGTAAACTAAGAGATGGCTATTTTTCTATAACCCAAGAGATGACATTTTTTTCTGTAACCCAAGAGATGACTTTTTTTTCTGTAACCCAAGAGACATTCACATATTCTCCGCTCAAAGGCAATTCAGGCCGCGTTACATAGAGCGGAGAATACCACGGTTTTTTTTATTTCATACATTTCCAATTCAATATCACCGTGAAATGTGTAACCTCAAAAAAAGCTAATAAAACGAAACAGAATTCATGTATTGCCTGACCTGCCCCGCTGACGTGTTCTCTTACATGTGAGGCGAATTCAGGCGATTTTTTCCCCTATCTCTTTAATATATTCAAATAATTAAAGGTTAACGGTAATAGTGATCCAAGTTATCCTCAATCTTTTTTTTTTTCTTGTGTGTGTGTGTGTGTGTGTGTGTGTGTGTAAGATTACTACTGTCAAATCGGTCATATAATACTTTCTACCGGAAACTAAACAAAGTACAAATTCCAAACACAAAATTCAATGGCGTGGATTATGTCATTATCGCGTCAGTCAGTCTACGTGTTGAAGAGTCACTTTTTTTTTCTATTCTAGCCGATCTCGTTATCTATTCTGTCACAGGTTAAACAAAGTACAATATCCACAAACACAATCTCCCAGAGTGCGTCCGTCTGTGTGTGGGGGCGACAGGACGCCTTTTTTTTATGTCAGCCAATCTGTTCTGATCTGTTTCATCGCATATTAGAGCACAGTTTCCACACGCTCAACCAGATGGCGTCAGTAGTGCTTTGGCTGTCCTTTGGGTGGCAGTGAGTGAGCGAATTTATATGTTTCAGCTAATCTGTCCTCGTTTGTTCCATCGAAAATAAGTTTAATTCAAACAATCGACACCAGGCGGCGTTTGTGTGGATACCCGGTGTCAGCCTGTCCGTTGGCATAGGCGTGTATTTATCTACTGTCTGGTCAACCTTATTATTTTCTATCGCTGTTGTTTATTCATATTTACAGTCAGGCACGGTGAGAATTGATGAGCTGTGTCAATTTAAGGGTGGGCGTTGGGATAGGCGAGGATGTTACATTGCCAAAGCTGTCCAACTACCATCAATCGTGAGCATATTAAATTAAGTTGACTGTGTTGCAATCTAGTTTAGGTTTACATTACTTTGGTCGGCGTTATTATGCTCAGAACTTAATCGTAATCATCACTTCCCATTTAAATTTAAGTTCTGCCAAATAAAACTACCACCGCTAGAAAAATTATATCAAACAGTGTTAAAAACCTGCCAAACATAACTTCCTCCATTAAAAAAAAGATCAAAGTGCTTAAAATAAAACAACAAAATCCAAAAAATTGTCCGCCGGAATCCGTTTAACACTCCTCGACGCTTCCTACGCACCCAGACAACATAAGTATTTGCGTGGGCGTGGTGCCGCAGCCCCTCTGTTGCTGCAGGATACTTACGTCACAGACACAAGCTGGGGCGGGGGCGGGGAGGAGGGGAGAAAGGTGACAGGAGTTAGGGAAAGGGCGGTGGTTGTGGCGTGAGAGAGAGCAAGGCAGGGAAGGAACGAGAACGGAGGAGAGACTGAGGCAAAAATGGAGAAGGAACAAGGTAGGAAAGTGTTGGGGTGGGAGGAGGGATGTGGTGATAGTAGGGGAGAGTATCGGAGTGGGATTGGGAAAGTAGTGGTGGGGAGGAGGGGGTGGAGAACGAGGGAGAGGGTATGAGACAAAAGTAAGGAAGGAACGGGGTAGGAGAGTGCGGGGGTAGGAACAGGAGTGAGAAAGGGGTGATGGTGGGAGGTGGGAAGAGCAGTGGGAGGTAAAAGTAAGAAAGGAACGAAGCAGGAGAGCGTGGGGATAGGAAGGGCAGTGGGAAAGGGTTCGTGGAGGGGAGGTGGGGAGGGCAGTGGAAAAGGGGTGGTGAGGGAGGAAGGAAGGAGGACGAAAGGAGAAGGTGTGGGAGGCAAAAGTGAGAAAGGAACGAGGTAGGAGAGCGTGGGGATGGGGAGGGCAGTGGGAAAGGGTTTGTGGAGGGGAGGTGGGGAGGGCAGGAGTGGGTAAGGGCTTGGGGCTGGGGCTAAGGTGGCGGCAGGCTTTGTGGCGTCCAATCAATAACCCGACAAAATATATTTCAGTCACCCGCCGCCGTCCACGTCTTAAGAGGCTTAGGCTCCATGGGACGGGGCGGCGCGGCTCCCAAGAAACTGCATTAGCGTGGTTACCTCAGATTTTGCTGCTTTACCGAAAAAATTAAAGGGGATTTTTTAATGCGGACTGACCTAATCATATTATGGCTCTGGGCAGCAAGAACCACATTACTAAAACTGCCGTATTCTAACCTCTCCCTTACTAAGAGACGTCAGCTATTACCGACTCAAAATTCAACAGCATCCTCACAATTGTTAAACATGTTGAATTTAGTTATTAACAAGTAAAAACGGTTTCTAAAAAGCTACTACGACACGGGGACTAATATTGGTTGATATTTCTAGCATATTGGTATATCATGTATTTGAAACTGATAGGTTAAGATACATAAAGAAAAGCAATGTTGTGCTAGCATTCGTGAGTGACGTTGCAGAGGTTAATTATGGAATTAAAAAAAATTAAGGTGAACAAAAAAAATATATATATATACTGCAGAATTTGGACCAGTCTTCATGGCAAAGGTGAACGCTTCCCTCCGCCGGTGTGAATAATGACTGCGTGAATCTGAATCCTCGGCGTTTCCAAGAACCTTTTTAATTAACATTCATCGCGAGTCCCTGTGAGTTTTAGAAACAGGTAATGCGAACAGAGGTGCCGAGAATAGCAACCTGCCCCTTCTCTTCCCTATAGTATATCCACGAGAAACTGGCGGGTGAGGTAGTGGCGGCTGTGAGGTCAGCCCCGCCCCGCACCTTGTCACACACTCTCAACACCTCTCGCTTCCTTTCATGTGTTAGCTATTTACTACCTTTAAATGAATTTCATTAAATAACTGGATAATCCAATAAGGCCATATAGTGTTAAGATTGTTTCGTTTTTAGGATAATAACAAGGAATGTGTATAAATAGCACGACACCTGACACCGTTGTATTTCAACGTTGTCAAGTGTCGTGGTATTTATACAAAATCTTTGCTATTATCCTAAAAACGAAACAATCTTAACACTATATGATCTTACTGGATTATCCAATCATTTAATTAAATTCATTTAATGGAAGTAAATAGCTGGCATATGAGAGGAAGCGAGAGGTGTTGAGAGTGTGTGGCAAGGTGTGGGGCAGGGCTGACCCCGCAGCCGCCACTACCCAACCCGCCAGTTTCTCGTGGAAATACCATAGTCACCCTCCCCCGCCGCTCCGCTCTACACAAGTGGCTCGCAAACCAAATCAAACCAAAGCAAAGAGTAACCGCATCCAAGACACAAGAGCCACATCCCACTACCCTCTCACCACTAACACCACACGCTCGTCCACCCATTACACACTCCCTTATTATAACGCCACTCGACGCCACCAGAAGGACATCTCGCCTCTCATCCCTGACAACATAATACGCAATCGTCTCTCGCCTGATCCACGCCCACCACCTGCCCGCACCTTTAATGAGCTCCTGTAGCCTTCCTTTCCTTTTCCTTTCCTCGACACCCACGCGGACGATCACAAGGCAAGAGAAGACGTATACGGACCCTGATTCCCAGCCATTGACTTGCTCCCAATATCCTTTAATCTGCCGCGCTGCCAACTCTTCCTCTTACCCATAATACAGACAGACACGAACCAGCTTTCCTTCCTTCGTCTGTATTTCTCCTGCCTGCGACTAGAACGCTTGTAGGAGGAGTGTACCAAGACACCTATCCACCTGCAAATGACCCCTCTTCTGGCCTTTCGTTCTGTTCTTTTGTGGCTGTTTTTGTTTTTCCCTTAGTCTTGAGCCTTCCTTCCTTCGTCTGTATTTCCTCCTGCCTATGACTGTTTCAAGAGGAGAGTATCAAGACACCTCCACCTGAAAATGACCTCTCTCTTGGCCTTTCGTTCTTTATTCATTTGTTGTGGTAGCGTATGGCGGAATGTTTTGTTGCTATATTCATTTTTTCCCTCCAGCTGCCTCCCTTGCCGTAAAGAAAGGGTTAAAACTTACCCTGAAGCGGACTCTCACCCCCACCCCGCTGGTCTTGCATCCTGGGACCATAATCTCAAACGCTGCGCCGCCAACACACCCACATTTTAAAGGGTTTTCACAGGGATTTGGGGCATTTCCAGAGGTACTTTTATGACCATGGTGGTAGACTGACTCTTCTTCTGTACCATGAACGTATAAAAACACCCATGACAACCCGATTAATCTTTACTTTAGCCTTTGGAAATAGCTGATATGAGAGGTGGAGGCGTCTAAGAATACCGATCTTGATCCTTGTGTTTTCATATGAGCCACGATTCTGAGGCCAAGGACGACTATGCCACCACCACCACCACCAACCACCATCACCCCTACCACCACCACCACCACCACCCCGGTCAAGGCCACTACGACAGACCGCCACACCCTCCATGCCAAGCCTTTCTCCCTCTCCGCCACAGTCACCTTTCTTTGCCCTTCAAACTGTTAGTCTTATTACGTTACAAACCTTTCCAGGCAATCTGTGAGGGAGGAAGGAGGGGGGGAAGGGGGGGGAAAGGAGGGGAAGGGGCGGGGATGACGCGTTGGAAAGATAAAGGAACAGGTTTTCTTGGATTATTTTGATTCTGTTCTCTCTCTCTCTCTCTCTCTCTCTCTCTCTCTCTCTCTTTTCCCAGCTTATCTACCTCACGTTCTATTCTTAAAAAATAAAGCAAAACGAAGGAAAATAACAAAATCAACCACATAGGAAAGTGAGATGGCATTAAAAAAAAGAAATAGAAAAAACTTAAAGCATTTGACATAATATTTTCAAGGAGCAAAATGTATTAATCCTGCTTGTGTGTGTGTGTGTGTGTGTGTATGGCAGGTGCCGGAAGAGAAGCAAGCTGGTACATTAAAAGAGGATGAGAGAGAGAGAGAGAGAGAGAGAGAGAGAGAGAGAGAGAGAGAGAGAGAGAGAGAGAGAAGGAAGACACAAAGGAACAAAGATAGAAATAAGATACAAACAAACAAACAAGAAAACAAACAAACAAAAAAGAAAACTAAGAAAGCGAGGAGAGGAGAGGAGTATAGAAGTATAGAAAGAGAGAAGGGAGTGAGAATAGAAAAGAAAAAAAAAAGGAAAAAAGAAAAGTTAAAAAATGTCACAATATACCATAAGCACAACACCGTTCACGATTACGACAATAGAAAAATCTTAAGTTGAATGACACCACTGAATGAGGCAAGGAAAGGTCAACCCCCTCCCCCCTTCCCCCACATACAAGCCCCTCCACCCACGACCTCCCTTTCATCCTTTTTTTGGCGTTCTCGGTTCACCTCTTTTATTGCGAACAACTAACTCATTGGCAGCATTTTTAACTGGATGAATAGTTTTATTGTTAGGAAATGCTCTCAATGCACCGAAAAAGCCAATGGAATATATGAGACTATAAGGTAAATGCGGTCAATTCTCTCTCTCTCTCTCTCTCTCTCGCACACCCACACGCACGCACCTAGAGGGGAAAAAAAGCCACGCTATGAGCAAATTAGGTGTGTGATGTTCCATTAAAAAAAGTTTGGGTACAAAGTTGTTGTGTTGATTAAAACTAATAAAAAATGACGCACTCGTATTTTTTTTAGTGTCACGTTAACGATATCCAGGGCGCACAAACACACACTTGCACGAACACACACACAAACACACATACACACACACACATAACCTGCCCCTCCCTCACCACACACAGTCGTCTCAGATCCAGCCAACAATTCAAAGTTTCAATCTAGCGGAAAGTTAATAAGAATTCGCGCCCAACCAGACACAGGAAATGAGATCCAAACGAAGGATTCACTCACTAATCTATTTTCAGGGGGATCCATTTCATGTCCCACTTCATATCGCTTCACGGCTTGCGAGGAAAATGAGCGAAATTGGACCTCATCAAATTGGGAGTCTCATAACCATGCACCACTGTCTCTGTGTACTTTTTTTTCCTTTGTGGACTTATTTCTAACTTTTTTCCTCAGGTCTTCTTCTGTCTTCTCCTTTACTCTCTCCCTCATTTGTTCCTATTTCTATATATCTTACTTTCTTATTGACCCTATCTCTTTCTTTTCTTGTTTTTTTTCTGTTTCTCCTGTTTACCTATTTTTTAACTTTCTCCTGTTCTCCTGTTTTTTTCTCTCCTTCACTCTTTCCTTCCTCTTTATTTTTTTTTCTATACACCTCACTTTCTTCTTGTCTCTATCTCTTTCTTTTCTTGTTTTCTGTTTCTCTGTGTCACCTATTTTTCTGAGCTTCTCCAACTGTCCTCCTCTGTGTCCTCTATTCTTCACTCTCTTCCTTCTTTTATTTTATTTTTATACACCTCACTTTCTTCTTGTTTTTTTTATTTCTCTCTTTTTCTTGTCTTCTATTTCTCTTTGTGACGTATTTTTCTATCTTTCTCTCCTCTTGTCCTCTGTTTCTTCTCTCTTTCACTCTCCTTCCTTTTTTTATTTCTATACAACTCATTCTTCTTGTTTCTTTATCTCTCTCTTTTTCTTGTTTTCTGTTTCTCTTTGTGACGTATTTTTCTAACTCTCTCGTCTTGTTTTCCTCTGTTTCTTCACTCTTTCACTCTCCCTTTTTGTTTTATTTCTATACAACTCCCTTTCTTCTGGTCTCATTTATCTCTTCCTTTCTCTTATTCTGTTTCTCTCCCTTTCTACTTTCCTCCACCTCCTCCCTTTCGTCTCCCCACGCCACGCCTCATTAAGCTTTCGTCCCCTAGAATGGTCCTACAGATTGGGTTAACGGTCCTGGTGTGGGTCAGAGGTTAGTGAGGTGGACCATGGCTCGTTGTTGTCGTCGTTTCAGTGTGTTTTCCTATCATTATTTTTATTGCTCGGAATGATTCTTGTCAAGCGTGTTATTTTTCATGAATTTTCATTGTACAGTGTGTGGTCTTTGCCTGGCTGTGTCTTTTGTTGTGGCGAGTGGTGTATTCAGTATATGTTTTTCCCCCCATACGTTTAATAGGATGATTACCTTGAAGAATATTCTTTGTATTTATTCTAGAGCCTCAGGAAACTACGCAGTGACCCACAGTTCTCACTCTTCATCCCTGACAGTGACCCGCTGACCACCCATACGGACCGCCATGCTGACCAAGGTACCCGCTGAGCCAACCACTCAACCCGTTATCCTGACGTTAGTACTCAGAAACGCAATACATGTGTTCAAATCACGTACGGGTTATAACCACAGGTGTAAATGGTTATGAATCAGCATTTCCTTTTTTTCCCTTTACGTGGAAAGACAACAACCAATAAAATCAATTCTGGGTTACTGTCTATCGAGTGTCACTTTTATGAAGAGAATCCGGAGTCTAGCGAACGTTTACCTCCCTTGACAAGAAACGTTCGCGGCGCAGCACCAATTAGCGGCCAGCACTAATTAGTATGACGCGCAGGTGAGGCTTCCCCGTTACCTGGCCAAGTTATTTCTCTCTCTCTCTCTCTCTCTCTTTTCCCATCCATCCCCTTACTTCATTCATTTAATTACAACACACACACACACACACACACACACACACACACACACACACACACACACACACACACACACACATTCCAACATAAAGAGACACAAAACGTTCCCATCTTCACTTTTCATCTCCCTCCTCCTTACATCTGTCAAATAAAGTAAAACAACAATCCATATATAACTATTCCTCGTAACATAACCCTTCTTTCATATTAGTGCAGTGACCCATTGGAGAGGGACAGAGAGAGCGGCTTTTCGACGACAAAGAAAACGGGTCCTCTCTTGGCCCGCCCAGTCTTGCGTAGGGCTGACTGTTGTAGCCTTTTATGTCATCCCAAATCAGGCCTATCGCTGGACGGCCGACGAGCACTAAGGACTAAAGCTGAGGACTCAAACGTATACGAGAAAAAAAGAAAGAAGTTATTTTTTTCACGTTGTCGTACGCAAATATACTCTCTCTCTCTCTCTCTCTCTCTCTCTCTCTCTCTCTCTCTCTCTCTCTCTCTCTCTCTCTCTCACACACACACACACACACACACACACACACACACACACACACACACACACATTGATATCCTCCAGGTAATTCCATTTTGTGTTACTATTATGTACTATTATGCTTTGCCAGGCTTCTCCTAATACGACCTCATAGTATATTTTTACAGCAAGGGAGGCAGCTCAAGGGCAAAAAAAAAAAAAACGTAAAAAAAAAAAAAGCCCACTGAACGCTGCTCCGACAAGAGAAAAAGAACGAGAGACTTGTATCTGTCTATCATTGTAACACGCTAGACTATTCACCACGTCAAGGTGTCGCTCTATCTAACTAACTAACGGGGAGCATATACCAGGGGGTGGGTTGCTTTACTCACCCGCAGCCGCCACCCCGTACGGTCTGAGTGAGCCCCCATGCACTTAACCTTCCCATTCTAAGCCAATCTTGCCAGGATCGATCGGTTACAAGTTATGAGTTACCAGGTGTATAAAGGTGTGCAGAGGCATGTACAGACGTATATATTCACTCGATTACAACACTATTTACAGGAGAAGCTGCCAGCGGGATTTTTTTGTTTCCATTTTTTTTTTTTTTTTGGCCCTGTAGTTGCTTCCACTCCCGTAAAAAAAACTTCTATACGAGTTTATTCACCTGCCTGTCTGTCTGTCTGTCGATCTATTAACTTATTTTTCTATACGATCGTCCGCCGTTACAGTTTTCAGTTTCATGGTCCTCATTTTTATTCATCTCCTCTCCAAACATTCACTTGCCCATGCTGTCAATTGTCTTCCTGTCTGTCCGTCCATCAGTCAACTAGCGCGGCGATATCAGTGAACAAAGTGTTGATATGATTAACATGAAAATATCGGATTCGTGTCCTACGCAATTGAAAAAAGGTCGAACGAAGCTTTTTATATAACACGATGGAGGGAATTATATCTTTGTAAATTACACAAATTAATAGAAATAAAACTCCGCTACATTGTTTCTGATTTTTGTTACTACTTTTGTGTTTACTATAATTTAATACAATTATAAGTTTAATACAATTGTTATTATTATCATCATTCATATTAACATTATTATCATCATTGTCACCTTTGTTACTATATTATAATTATTATCATTAAATTTATTATTCTGGTTATTGTCATAACCATAATAAATATTAATGTTACTATTATCATGAATAAAATACTCATCAATAGCATCATCATCATCAATATCATCATCATTATTATTATCATCACCTCCATCATTACAATTTCACTCAGCTAAAAAGTGCTATTCCACGACGTATTACCATAATCATACACTACGAAAGTGGTCTTCCTCTTTTCTCCTCGCACGTCTACTCTCGTTTTTATGGAATCTCTCAAAGGGATTATTTCGCTCCCTGAATGTTGTATGGCGCCGCGTCGACAAAGGTCTCGGCGGCGTGTGAACGGCGAGACGAATATTTCAGCGGCGGCCATGAATATTTGACAATGTTACACGCGCGCACGCGCCCGTGTGTGTGTGTGTGTGTGTGTGTGTGTGTGTGTGTGTGTGTGTGTGTGTGTGTGTGTGTGTGTGTGTGTGTGTGTGTATGTGTGTGTGTGTGTGTAATTCACCTCTTGGTCTGCTGCGGGTATCTCGAGAGACAGCCAGCCGTTCCCCTATACGGAAGGAGCTCAGAGCTCAGTGACCGATCTTTGGGTAGGGCTGAGACCAATCACACATAACACACCGCGACAACAGGGTCACAACTCCTCGTCTTACGTCCCGTACCTACTCACTGCTAGGTGAACAGGGGCTACACGTGAAAGATGAACCCAACTTATCTTCACCCGGTCGGGGAATCGAACTCCGGTCCTTCTGGTTGTGTGTGTGTGTGTGTGTGAGAGAGAGAGAGAGAGAGAGAGAGAGAGAGAGAGAGAGAGAGAGAGAGAGAGAGAGAAATTACAATTTGTAACTTCCATTTCATGGGGCCAGCATGAGATACTCCAGTCAACACAATGTAATGTAATTCATGTCTGAGGAATCTCTCTCTCTCTCTCTCTCTCTCTCTCTCATATATATATATATATATATATATATATATATATATATATATATATATATATATATATATATATATATATATATATATATATATATATATATATATATATATATATATATATATATATATATATATATATATATATATATATATATATATATATATATATATATATATATATATATATATATCAGTAAGAGGAGGAGAGCTGATGATACGAGGAGGCGAAAAAGTTTGACCAGACAGGGTCAGCACGGAGGCACAGTTTTTAAGGACAATAGGAGACACTCCATCAGGTCCATAAGCCTTCTGAGAGTTGAGAGGGCATAGAAAACATCATTCCGAAGAATCTTAATAGCAGGCATAAAGGAGTCAGACGGGGGATGAGTAGGAGGAATATGCCCAGAATCGTCCAGAGTAGAGTTGTTACAGAAAGTTTGAGCGAAAATTTCAGCCTAAGAGATAGATGAGTCAGCGGTGCTGCCGTCAGGGTTAAGGAGAAGAGGGAAAGATGAAGAAGTGAAATTGGAGGAAATATTTTTGGCTAGGTGCCAGAAGTCCCAAGAATAATTAGAAAAAGCAAGGTTTTGACATTTGCTATGATGAGGGTTTGGTAAGTCGAAGAATAGATTTGGCACGATTCCGGGCGGAAATGCAAAGATCAGGGTTAGCGGGAGTTCGAAGGCTCTGTTACCTTTTGTGAGCTGCCTCTCTATATTTGACAGCACGAGAACAAGCATGATTAAACCATGGCTTTTTAACATGAGGAGTAGAGAAATAACGTGGAATGCATGCCTCCATTCTAGAGACAATCACCTCTACATAAGAACATAAGAACATAAGAACGTAGGAGTCTGCAAGAGGACGGTATGCCCGTACGAGGCAGTTCCTTTGAACATAAGCTCCCGTGTATCTAACCCCATCTAATATCGTTGTCCATGAATTTATCTAATCTATTTTTGAATGTGACAATTGTATTGGCACTCACCAAGTGACTGCTAAGCCTATTCCACTCATCCACCACTCTGTTAGTAAACCAATTTTTGCCTATGTCCCTGTTGAATCTGAATTTATCCAGTTTAAACTCATTACTTCGTGTCCTACCCGGTTCTCTTATCAACAAAACCTTATGAATATCCCCCTTATTAAAGCCCTTCATCCATTTATAGACCTCGATCATGTCTCCACGCACCCTTCGCCTTTCTAGAGAATGCAAGTTTAACTGTTTGAGTCTGTCCTCGTATGGCAAGTTTCTCAACCCCTGAATCATCTTAGTCATCCTCCTCTGCACCGATTTTAACATTTTGATATCCATTCTATAGTAAGGTGACCAGAACTGAACCGCATAGTCAAGATGAGGTCAAACTAATGCTAAATATAGTTTGAGGATGTGATGCGCTGGACACACACAGAGGGATCTCTCTCCTGGAAGCAGTAATCAGTCCACGGGAAATCGGAAAAGTACATCCTCAGGTCGTCCCACCGAGCTGAAGCAAAATGCCAGAAGCATCGCCTCTTCGGTGGGTCCAGAGGGTGTACAGGAGCGATAGGACAGGATTCAGAAATAAGGTTGTGATCGGAGGAGCCAAACGGAGATAACAGTTTGATAGAGTAAGCACAAGGGTTAGAAGTAAGGAAGAGGTCTAGTATGTTGGGCCTGTCTCCAAGACGGTCTGGGGTACGTGTAGGGTGCTGAACCAACTGCTCTAGGTCGTTGAGGAGGGCAAAGTTGAAGGCTTGTTCACCAGGTTGGTCAGTGAAAGAGGATGAAAGCCAAAGCTGGTGGTGAACACTGAAATCTCCCAAGATGGAAATTTCAGCGAAGGGAGAGTGGGTGAAGATGTGTTCCACTTTAGAGTTCAAGTAGTCAAATAATTTTACATAGTTAGTAGAGTTAGGTGAGAAATAAACAGCACAGATGTATTTAGTAGTTGAATGACAATGAAGTCTTAGCCAGATGGTGGAAAATTCTGAAGAGTCAAGGTCGTAGGCACGAGAGCAAGTGGTGTCGTGTTTTTTTTTTTTTTTTTTTTTTTTTTTTAGTTGTTGCCTATTGCGCCGGTAGGCATCTTCCCGGTGGGGCCTGATGGTCGGCCCAAGGCTTCTTCCAGGTGGGGCCTGATGGTCGGCCCAGCCCGTTCTGGCGCAGGCGAGTGTTTATAGTGGCGCCATCTTGCATTGGCTCATGCTGCCCCCCAGAACTCGTTCTTGATTCGCTTGGACGGCTTCCTCTAGAGTCCGAGTTGATGGGTGGCCTTCAGGACAGCATGTGGGTAGTTTTAAGCCACTCGGCGGTGACTGAAAAATCCGAGTGGTAGCGTGAGGATTCGAACCCGCGTCGTCCATCACGCGGCGAATGTGGGTCCAGTACGCTATCACTTCGGCGCACGTAGGCGCAACATCCATCTTTGGATTGACATTTAGGATAGAGATAGTAGGAGGGAACATAGTAGAGATTGCTGTCAGAAGCCTCAGTAACCTGTGTTTCGGTGAGGAAGCGAAGGTGAGGTTTAGAGGAGAGATGGTGTTCCACAGAATGAAAATTAGATCGAAGACCGTGAATGTTGCAGAAATTGAGAAGAAAAAGGCTCGAGGAGTTATCAAGATACCTCTCAATTTTTTGTCCCCCCTCCCAGACGGGGACTCCCAGGCATGGTTATTGAATGCCATTTTGAATTTTGAATTTTGGGAAAAGGTGTGTGTGTTGTGTGAATGTAGTGTGGTGTGGATAGAAGCGGATCTGTCTTTAGAGAGCATGCTGATCTACTCTCTGGTATAGATGAGACAATAGGAAAACGGTTAGTGAGGTAATGAGAAGGGTCTTAGGAGGGCTTCAGCACCCTCTTCGCTTCCCCTATATACCTATATATATATATATATATATATATATATATATATATATATATATATATATATATATATATATATATATATATATATATATATATATATATATATATATATATATATATATATATATATATATATATATATATATATATATATATATATATATATATATATATATATATATATATATATATATATATATATATATATATATATATATATATATATATATATATATATATATATATATATATATATATATATTTATATATATATATATATATATATATATATATATATATATATATATACATATATATATATATATATATATATATAGATATATATATATATATATATATTTTTTTTATTTTTTTTTTTTTTTTTCCTTGTGATTTCTCTGCTTCCTAAGTGATCATCTACAGTCATATATTACACGCGTTGCTTAAGTGATTATATTCTGTAATGGAAATATGAATAGAGAAAGATATTTAGATAGCTGATAGGTAGAAAGATATAGATATAGACAGATAGATAGATAGGCAGATATATAGATATAATCGATATAGTTCATGAAATTCAAATTGTGTAACAAAACTGACGGATTCCAAATAAATTATTTATCAGTAGAACTTTTTTTATATAATACCTATTTATTCGTATGTGTAACTTACGTATGCAGTAACGCACAAACAGGTATCGTAGCCAACAGTCACATCACGTCACACCATTTCTTTGGCGTTAGATCGCTGTAATTTTTTTGAGAGAGAGAGAGAGAGAGAGAGAGAGAGAGAGAGAGAGAGAGAGAGAGAGAGAGAGAGAGAGAGAGAGAGAGAGAGAGAGAGAGAGAGAGAGAGAGAGAGAGAGAGAGAGAGAGAGAGAGAGAGAGAGAGAGAGAGAGAGAGAGAGAGAGAGAGAGAAAGCATATCTTCTTCCCCTAAATTTCCACCTGCACCAGCGTCACCAATTATCGTACTCAGCACATTCTATTTTTCCGTGTCTTGCCAATAACCATCCCCCTCCCCCCAAAAAAAGTAATAATTAACAGTTATCACACTAACTTAATTTAAATTAAATGCCGTTATTTGTGTGGCTGCGATAGTTTTGTGTCTGAAACTGATAAATGCAATGTTCTGAATGCGATAATGTGGTAAGGCGGACCAATGCTGAACACGACGGGGCACCGCGGGAGGAAGGCGAGGCGGCCCCTTCTCGCTTCTGTTCCTATCCCTTTGGCGGTGTTCCTCCTTTACTGCCTCATTATAAAGGATAGCGAGTCAATGCATTACTTTCATATTTATCGTGCAGTGAAGCTCAAGTAACAGAGACACACCTAATACTGCGCTTTCCTAACTGATTATTTTGTTGTTTTCGCTCACGTGGTTCAGGCCTGTCACCATTTCTACGTTATAATTTCTTTTCCTTCTTTAATAACTCTGCATGATAGATACGATGTAAGTGTTTACGTGTACTCTAAGTTGTTTATATTTCGTACGCATACATAGTTTATCAAACCCACTTTTCTTCGCTCTAGGGGCCATCGTAATAAATCGAGTTATATCACCTTACTGTTGAGAGCAAAGTGTCTCAAATATGATAAACTTCAAGTGTGTCTTTCTTCCTCATGCGTAAATAAACAACACCGATTTGGCCGCGATGCTTTACGATCCTGCGCACCGCCCCTTCCTCACCCTGCGCAGTAAACCCCCGGAGCCTGCGCAGCGCAACGGACTGCTCCTCGCCCCGCCCCTCACGCGACTCTACCAACCAGCGCTCGGGCCACCACGCGGTTCAGGCTTAACATTAATACTGCAAATCTTATCTGAAAACCAGACGAACATTCCCGCGGCGGCGCTCAATCATTCAGGAGCCGAGATTGAGAACCGACACCGTGACCTGCCTGACACGTCCCCGACAAGTCACCAGACACCTCACGCCTCGTTGGGATGGTGAAGGGAAGGAGAAGGTGGTGGTATGGTAACTAATGATGCTACGATTCACCATCAACCCGTTCTCTCGGATAGTGAAGGAAGCGAAGCAAGGAGGGTGGTGATGGAAAGTTAGGTAATAATGCTACTATTCACCATTATTTTGTCCTCGGGGATGGTGAAGAGAAGAAAGATGGTGAAATGTATTCTAAAAATGCTACAATTCACCATCACCACATTCCCTGGGATAGTGAAGGGAAAGAGTGAAGGAAGGTGGTGAAAGGTAAACTACTATACACCATCACCTCATTATCTTGTATGGTGAAGGGAAGGAGGAGGATAGTGAAGTCTGGTCCTCCACTAGTCACCATCCTCCCCACTCCACTAAAGAGATGGTGAATAGGAGGAAAATAGTGATGCTCTACTTGTCCCAATTTTCCTCACTCCTCTAACTGTGATGGTGAAGCAAAGGAACGGGTGGAACGTACGAGTAAGTAAGTAACTCTAAGGGCATCCACTATAGCAGCGCGTGGCCTCAGTGCTCATCTCCGTCGCATTAGCCCTTGAGACTGTGGTGTGTAAAAGTATTTTGCTGATATTCCCGTTCCGTGCGCGGCGACTCCCTTGGCCGGTGATGTATGTGATAGACATTCGTTAGGTTGAAATTATTAATGTATTCTGGTTGTTACTGATTCTTGACAGCGTGTGTGTGTGTGTGTGTGTGTGTGTGTGTGTGTGTGTGTGTGTGTGTGTGTGTGTGTGTGTGTGTGTGTGTGTGTTGTGTCCTACTTGTGCGAATAATGTTATAATATATGAGACTTTATATTCCTTTTGTATAAACATTTTTTATTCACTTATTTGCGTCCTGTGTAACCACGGCTATATTTGCTTGCACACGAATAAACACCGACTTCTTTGAAACTTCTCTTTTCCTTCTATTTACTTATTAATGTTTACAGAGTAGAAAAACTACGTTAACCTAATATCACCACGACCAATAATATTATATCAAAACTCTTAAGAACAGCTGCTACTAGTTGATCTTCTATTACTACTACTACTACTACTACTACTACTACTACTACTACTAATAATAATAATAATAATAATAATAATAATAATAATAATAATAATAATAATAATAATAATAATAATAATAATAATAATAATAATAATAATACCATGTTCTACTACAACTAACAACAACAACAATAACAACAACAACAATAATAATAACAAGGATTATAATAATAATAATAATAATAATAATAATAATAATAATAATAATAATAATAATAATAATAATAATAATAATAATAATAATAATAATAATAATAATAATAATAATAATAATAATAATAATAATAATAATAATAATAATGATGAAGAAGAAGAAGAAGAAGAAGAAGAAGAAGAAGAAGAAGAAGAAGAAGAAGAAGAAGAAGAAGAAGAAGAAGAAGAAGAAGAAGAAGAAGAAGAAGAAGAAGAAGAAGAAAAGTAGAAGCAGAAGAAGTAGAAGAAGAAAAAGGAGAGGGAGCGGAGGACGAGCAACAGGAACAAGAACAAGAAAAGATAATACCCTAGAAAATCCACAATAATATCACACAAGTTTTTAAATACACTTCACTCCTCACAAGAATCACCACCAGACATCAGCACCAAAACATCCTCTTCACGATATTCCATCACCATCATCACTATCACCACCGCCATCATCAACATCAGCACCAGAACACCTCCAACACATTACCTCAAACCTTTCTCTCCTCAGGTTATCTAGCGGCATGAGATCACCAATGCAATACAATCAAATAATGCAACACAACACCAAGCCACTCTGAAACCCGATAAACAATACATCTTCTGCAGCAGCAACAACGTCAACAGCAGCAGCAACACAACCCAGAGAGAGCATTACTCTTTCCCTTTACGAAACACTTTTCAACACAAATCCATGAAACCACTAGATAATACAAAGGCCATATTAAAATCTAACATCAAAACAATACTTCGCCTTTTCGCAACACTCCTAAACACAAAGCTCTGAACGCTGACAATACAACACAAAAGGTTATATTAAAACCTCACCCAACAAAGCATAACACAAGATCAATCAACACAAAAATAACACACTAACACATCAATCTAACACACCACAACACAAATACAAGTATCATCAAAGCATCAGCGCAACAAAGATTATAAAAAACAACAACCCAAAAAACAGAATTGCAACACAACAAAATAAAACACAAGACAACACAACAGGCCACATCAAAAACCAGCCCCAAGAGAACATACACAACACCAACACAAAAAAACAACAACACAATAACACCTCAATCTAACACAACACAACACAAAAACAGCAACATTAACACCTCAAAAGCAAAACAGTAAAAAAAACACCAAAAACATAATCATAACAAAACAAATGATAACACAAGCACTTTGCAAACTCTTCACATTCACCACTTCGCAACACCTGCCAAAGCTCTAAAGCGAGACAATGCAGCCAACACAAAGCAACACAACGCAACACAGCCAAACAAAGACTCCATTTCCAGGCCCATCAATAGTGACAAGCTGGAGAGGCGTCACACAAAATTGAAGGACAATGACAGGTGCACACCAACACCTATCAACATTGCAAGCGCCGATCTTCCCCCTGAAAACAGATAGAAAAAGTGAAGGTGTACGGCTTACCTGTCCATCACACCGCCACCAACACCGTAGGAGACACCCAGCGAGGTAGGTCTCTAGATTAAGCTGAGAAAGTGAAACAGCCAACCCTCTCCCCTTGCTGACCGTCCTCAACCTCTTGTAGTCTGATGTCCTGTTATTTCCCTTGCATCTTTATCCCTATTTTCATGCTAAGAGCTTTCTGAACTTGCCACCTGCATGTTTTCACTTCTCTTGTGGCCACGACGTCGATGTTTTCTACTAAAGGTTATTCCTATGCTTCCCATCCTCCTGCCACAAGAGTTACCCAATATCTTTACTTTTTCATCCCTTCCACTCCTTCCCTTGTCTGTATTTCCTCTTTTATACGAATTATTATCTTTCTAACGTGGCGTATCAAGACACCTCCGGGAAATCATCGATATACTCTTTTAGGTTTCGTCTTTTCACTGTCATTGTAAGAGCAACAACTACGTGAGCATGGGTTTCCGTCCCTTGCTTGTCTGCCTCAACATAATGAAAAGGTCTTGCTTTGTCCCAAGAGTTACTTCAGAGCCGGCAACTCACTTTTAATCATAAAATACTTTTCTGCTACGCATGTTTCCAGATCGGTCTTCAAGTTAAAGCAGAAAACTGTCTTACTTTGCCCTAACCCAAGAGTTTTGCTTTATAAAGGGCTGGTTAATGTTACATAAAGACAATTAGCTACTACGAATGATACTAAGTGAATGTATATAATTTTCAGATTAATGTAAAAAAATGAGGTTATGCCTTCGAATGATACATAGCGTTGAAAGTTAATTCATACATCAACATACTTTCGATCTGAAGCTAAACGTCCCATCCCTGCAGCTCCGTCAAGTCACACTCCACTGGCAGCATTACCGGAAACGTTTAACAGGCGCCGCTCGACCGAGTCTCGGAGTGGCGGAGGTAAGAGGCATGACAGCGTGGACACCCGGCGAGCGAGCCCCATCCATCTTAGGCAGAGAATAGTGCGAGGGGTGATGGATCAGCTCGTGGCCTCAGATAGGAGTCAATTTTGAAACCAACTGGCACAGATTTATTTCAACATGAACGTCCTCTACATTTACTCAATCCAGCAGTCGTGGGCCGCACGGATATCGTCTTTGTAGAGGTAGGCGTCGTGGACCTTAGGAAGTGGTCCACAGAAACAATAATATCATCATCACTGTTACAATAGCGACCGCCGAGCTCCTTTCATTCGTTTTCAATCTCATTTCATTATTTTAGGGATCAACTAGTAGTCAGAGGGTGCCAAATTAGCCCAACGGGGCGGGTGTTCAGCGAGTCTGAACCCCCATTTCTGAATGACAGCAATCGCCACAGTGGGCCTGAGGGAGGGATATGCTTGCGGAATGGGATTCTTTTGTTAGCTTCCCACGCCCAGTCTTCTTAATTCACAGAAAACGCCTGGAGGTAGATATAGCAATTACATGGATAAATTCTTCTTAGCTTCTTCTTTTACTCTCTTTGTCACAACATCGTCGGCACAAGTGTTTCAGGTCTTGGCCGTGTCTTCTAAGCGGTAATGAAACGATCGTGCTTTGTCCCGAGAGTTATGGGAAGTATTAAGTAGTGAAAAAAAATGTTAAAAAAAATGTTAAAAAAATATAAACGAAAACACTTAAGAACAAAAAATAAATCTTAAAAAGAAAATGAAACATAAAATATATGTTGAAATTCATATAGATGGATATGCAAACAATGCGACTTCTATTTGCTTGCCTGAATATGACGTTATCGTAACAATAATAATAATAATAATCATTTCAAAGTAATTCACAGGACACAACAGAAGCATAACTCAAAGGTATGATTAATATGTTCACTTTCCACTTTTTCCGAATAAAGTGCGACGCCTGTTTGATACAATAATAAAAGTATATTGTCATTTTTTTATGGTTTACAGGACGTAATTACCTCCCAGTCAACGTGATTGCAGCGCCAGCAGGTAAAGGCGAGTCGCTGAAGGCTTTATAAAATGACAACTGACAAACAACACATCAAGATTGCCGCCGGAGAGGTGAGTGTGTGTATGTGGGAGGGCGGGAGATAGATAGATAGATAGGTAGGTAAGTAGAGACAGACATAGCTTGATAGATATGTAAACAGATGAACAGAGAAAGCGATAAAAATTCTCCTTTCTAGTAATTAGTAAGATCATGCTCTTAATCATTAAAAACAAATTAAATAAACAAAATTAATAAGAAAATGTTTATTAGACAATCCTCTTTGGCATAGAAAAAAATGTTAGCTTTGGTTCATGACAGTTACAGTATTAATAGTTGTCAGATTATTTTATCGTTAATATACTTTCATGTGATTATATAGAGGAAACAGTTAGGAAAGTCGAACAATCAAATGCCGTATTTTTAGTTCCAGGGACAATTGTTTTACTCATCTCTTTCGCCCAGCACATACTGCATCATTCTTATACTCTATCTTCCCTTTAATATCTCACCTACATTCCTACAATCTTTTCTACATTCCTGCACTACGCTCTACACTCCTATACTCTCAACTACATTCCTCTTACCAGGCTCTCTTCTACTGCTCTTTCAATCCCCTTCCTCCTGCCTTACATTTCTACATTTTTTTCCTATACTCTATATTCACTTCTCATCCCCTCTCCTTCCTGTACCCTTTCCCTCTTCTTCCTCCTTCCCTGCACTCCTACATTTCCCCTACACTCCTAAACTCTTCCCACACTCTCTTCCTGCTGTGCCCTTTCCTTCTTCTCCCTCTTGAACTCCACTCCTACATTCTCTTATATTCTCCTGCAATCCTCTTACCCCCTCCCTTCCCAACTGTACCCTTTCCTCTCTATCCATCTACACTCTTCTGACTCCCTCTCCCTCCTGTGCCTCTTCCCCTTTATTATTCCTTCGCGCCCTCCCTCATCCTCGTCTTCCACCAGTGGGTTCCGTACTCGAAGATGGAGTCTGGTCCCGGCGGCTCCGTCACCATATTCGGACCCATGATGGAAGTTCTCGACATCTTCTCGGCGCTCCTAAACTTCGAGTGAGTCAAATAACACACACACACACACACACACACACACACACACACACACACACACACACACACACGAGATGCAATTAAGAAAGTTATGTCAGTTAATTTTACGCCTTCCTACCTCGAGTTAATTAAAGGCCACTGAAAAATAATAAAGGTACCAACACTGATGATAATTAATGCCTCTTTCTTCCCAGGTACGAGGTAGTCTCCAATCCTGTATATATTTATTTACTTTATTTTACCCTCTACTTCAATCCTCTTTACTTTTTTTTCTCCTGCTCGGTATTCCATTTCAGTTACGAGTTGGTTCCCGCCCCTGGTAACCTGTGGGGCGGACCGCTTCCCAATGCTACCTGGACGGGAATGCTGGGAATGCTGCATCGCCAGGTAATTGGGAATGTTCGGGCGTATCTTAAGTAGGACGGTGGCAAGTTTCGAGAGTGAGATGCGACTGAGAGCGGTTGTGTGTTGGGTGGCTGCTGTCAGTTGAACGGGGGAGAGGGGGTAGAGAGAGGAGATGGAGCAGATAGATAGAATGATAGAAACAGATAGATAGATAGTGTACTCCATCCTGCTTTGGCAAATGCTCTTATCTACTTTCATCTACATCTTTTTTATTGTTTTATTTTACCCTGACTTCTATAAATCCAGGGTTGCAACTGTTACTTTGGTTGCCCTTCTATTATTAGCTCTATCCGTGATATAACCTGTTCAAATCCATTTTTTTCATAGTCGTCATTAGAATATGTTTGTGATACTAATGAACCTCCAGCAACAGAGAGCATAATGTCTGCTTTCGGACTGCAAGCAAACTCCTTTAATCAACAACTCCGATGACCCATTTAACGAGAAAAGAAAAAAGTAAAAACAAATCATAATAAACCAATACCTCTCCGTTCTTTGATGACAACATGCGCATAATAAAACAAGACCCTACACACGTCGGTCTTACGTCAACGCTGCAGTGAGGTCAGCAAAAGAGGAATAAAAAGGTAAAAACTGTAAACGGCAAATATGAAAGTGAAAAGAAAACGTATCTCAGTGACTTCCCGCGCCCGCCACCGCCACACTCGCGTCACACCTTGTCAAATGAACACATATACAAAGAAAAATGCTGTCACTTCCTTACCTTCCCGCTGACGCCATTCCCTCCTCCGTCTGCCCCTCCCACGGCGACCTGCAACAATAAAAAAAGCGATGATATTAGACTTTCATTGCTGTTGTGGATGTTGTGGATGTTATGGATGTTGATGTAGATTACCTTGGTGTCTTCTTCTCTTTTTCGTGTCACCTTTTCCCTGCGCTTCCCTCCCTCTTACCGTCATACATTTTAATGAGTCAGGTTAATAAAAGTGTTAGAACAGGATCGTACATAATCGCATGGTGTTGATAAATGCTGTGTTGTGAGACTTGTTCTAGAGACGTGTTAATTACGACGACATAAAATTTTGCAATGCGTCACAACCCCCCACCCCCCCCCACCTCCCACCCACCCACCCACCCACACACACACACACATACACATACATACACATATTTACATACACACTCACCATGTCAGTGACCCAGCTTTTTTTTTTGAGAGAGAGAGAGAGAGAGAGAGAGAGAGAGAGAGAGAGAGAGAGAGAGAGAGAGAGAGAGAGAGAGAGAGAGAGAGAGAGAGAGAGAGAGAGAGAGAGAGAGAGAGAGAGAGAGAGAGAGAGAGAGAGAGAGAGAGAGAGAGATTCCCTAACTATATTTTTTCTGACCGTGCATGACCTGTCTATAAATCCAGCCAGCCATCTTTCTATCTATCTATCTATCTATATATTTGTCTATCTACCTCCCCGCGGCAGGAGGCTGAGCTGGCCATCGCGCCGTTCTTCGTCACGCCGCAGCGGGAGAGCGTCTGTGACTTCACGGTGCCGGTGTTCAGCGACTACCAGGCCATCCTGATGCAGCGGCCGCGCCTCCAGAGCGACGTGGCGGGGTTCGTCAAGCCGTTCACTCCCAAGGTGAGGGCGAGGCGGTGGCGGGAGGATGGGAAAGACACGAGGGGAGACAGGGATAAGGAGACGCGACGGTAGGGGACGTATGTACGTATGTGTACTTGGTCATGCCTCCCTCGACGTACACAGGTATGGCTGCTGATCCTGGCAAGCTTCGTGGCCATCAGCATCATGGTGGGCTTCGTGGCAGGGCAGGAGGCGCGGCTGTTCCATGCCCTTCTGATACGACCATGGACCAAGGCTACACTGATGGCTGCCCAAACCCTGTCGCAGGAGTGTGAGTCCCTCATGCCGCTTGTTTTGTAGGTCTTAGGCGCAGTGAGGGCGCTTTGTCTCCTCTTCTCATTTACTTCTGGTGTTGTTTTGCCATGATCATTCAAATCTCACGGCTCTCCAGATCCAGACGTAGGAGAGCATATCGGTCTTGAGTTTACTTCATTTACTTCTTGCCTTAACCTCTGAAACCGTAATCAAGCAAACTTAGAGTGTTTCTAAGGAGGACTTAGACTGTTGGCACTAAATGAGTGACTCTTTGCTGAAAGGTAGATTAAACGTTATCGTTTGTCTTGCAGCCTCCGAGTGGCTGCCGCGGCATGACGCAGGCCGTGTGTTGGCCGTGGTGTGGCTGCTGGCGTCCCTGGTGTTCATGTCCTCCTACAGCGGCATCCTCACCGCCATGCTCACCGTGCCTCGGGTCACCATTCCCATCGACTCCCTTATTGACCTGGTGTCCCAGGACGACCTGCCCTGGAGGCTGGAGGCTGGATCCATGATGTATTCCTTCTTCGAGGTGAATCTGGTCTTGGTGATACACTCTTGGTCATGTTTTGTGAGGTGTTAAGGCTTTCTGAAGACCTTTAAGAAATGGCATCTGCAGTAAAGAAGTATCATGATGGACCGTTCTTGAGTACTAGAGGAGCAACAGGGAGTAGACCACAGTGACAGTGTCAGGTTTTCATAGAATAAAAATACTGGATACGAATAAAATGTTTAATAAAGCAAATAACCTTAAATCCTGGTAATCTGATATGCTAAAAATCGTCTTAACAATCAGTGATGAAAAGAAAGAAATAATATCACGGACTGAAGCTGTGGTAGGAATATGTAAACGAACAACACAGATCATGAGAATGAGTCCTAAACTTCCTGTCCGCCCTTCCCGCAGGAGTCGGACGATCCTGTGGGGCGGCGAGTGTTTACCGAGAAGGCGGGAACCTTCCAGGACTGCTGGGCAGCGCGGCAAGACGTAGCCGACGGGGCGTTCGCGGCCATCTGCGACAGGACCACCATGATGAAGGCCATGTCGTGGGACTTCAGGTGAGGAAGAGATGTTCCTTTGTCACCGTCCAAGCGGCGACTCCTTTATAAGTCAACGGTCTGTTAAGTGGATAGCTAAGGCATTTTTCACTGTGTTGTAGAGAAATTTCAGGTTGTTAAAAAAATTGAATACATATAATTAGCGATACCTTCAAATGACGCTTGAAAAAGTAGAATGAAATTTACGTCATGGCGGCGAGCTAACTAAATCCCTTCCTCCCACCGTATCTCCGCAGCACCACCGGCAAGTGTCACCTCTACATGTCACAGCAGAAGGTGTACACCAGCGGCATCCTCTCCATCGCCTTCCAGACTAAGTCGAAATACCTCCCGGCGGCGAACAAGATGTAACAGACGAACCACACCCACGCTTACACCCCCCACACTAACATAATTGATGCCATACACGACAACAGCTGAATCCACTGCATCAACCTGGTATAGTGAAAACATTTAAACACCTCTCGACGGAGCAGTTCAAATTTGAAATACCCTGACGGCGCTCTCCCTTGCAGTCTGCTGGTGCTGAAGGAGGTGGGTCTGCTGGACAAGTGGCTGGGCGAGCAGATCACCAACACCAGCCAGTGCCTCCGCCCGCCCTCCGCTGATTCGGGCCGCGGCGTCAAACCACTCAGTATCGAGGCTCTCTCTGGCCCCCTCGCTGCCCTCTTGCTGGGTGAGTCGGTGGCCAAGGAAACTCAAGCGACCTTAAGGGACTCGAGTGTTCTTTGAAAGGTGAAAGTACCTGTCCTTGTGATATAAATGTCAAGGTTAGGTGGAAATATTCAGCTAAAGAAATGCGTTGGTGTTGATTTCTGGATATAAGTTTTCTGACATGTCTGAAAGCTACTTTGATTGATGAAATTTCCATGAAAGTAGAGGAAAATACGCGATGTAACACCATATCTTTTAACCCGGATTATCTTCTCTCGCTATAATATAGATGTCCTTCTCATGATGCTGATACTTCAACAATGACAACGTTTTCTAATGTGGTATTTTCACAACCTGACCACACTCGGCGAAAGCTAAAAATATCATTCATTGACAGAGCTAAGAACATCAAACATACTTCAGTTGCTCTATTATCTGTAAACACCGCACACAGAAACACAAGACGAAGAGACACACTGAGGATGGTATAACAAACTACTCCTTCATTGTTCTCTGGCCCCAAACAAACAACACTACCGAAAATCACAGTAGAAAATAAAAGCAGACACCAACAAACACAAAACTGTAACTAGCGGTGGTATAACTAACTCGTCTACAACCCAACTTTCTCCCCCAACACTCCCCACAGGCCTGACAGCAGCGTTCGTGGCTTTCCTTGCGGAGTTGGTGGTCGGGATGGTGAAGAAGTGAAGGACAAACTAACCGTTGCCACCTATATCTACCCGGCCTCACCTCTCTCCGCCTCACCATGAACGTCCCTTCCTCGCCCTGCCTGCACACCCCTTCCCGTGCAACACTCCAAACCCAAAGATCATCGCTATTGCAGATAATGCGACGAATATGGATTCTCTGATGTGTATTTAGACTGTCACATTGCTAGCACAAATATCGAAGAGTTAACAATATTTAGCCTTTCTGTTTATGCTTCTTCAATCTTTTGTAGATCAATATATGACAACAGACGAGACTCATCTTCGTGTGTATTTAGAATGTCACTTTACTGGTACATATGTCGTTCAGTTGAATATCCATTAAAACTTTTTCATGTTTCGTTTGAAGGGTTCGTCTATTCTTCAATCTTTGTGATGATTTAATGCTAAATAGTTTAGATTTGTGGCACTGATTCCACTAGTCCGTAAAAATTAATCAGTTACTAGTCTTTCTAAACAGGGTCTTTTTTTAATTTCACGTATTCCTTTTTATGAAGTGAGTTTACGGCCAATGGTCTGGTTTAGTGAGACTATGAACTCTTAGGAAGACATAAATATCGACTGTGCCCCTTATTTTACTCTCCTCATCAATCATTCGTGTCATGCGGGTAATATTTTCTCCACGTTCTCCTGCATCTTTGAAATGAGTTTATGCCGCAGAGTTTAATTTTGTGACACTGACAAACACGCGAGTTATGTCGGTAATATATCAATGTTTTCCTTAATCACTGAAAGAAGTTTATGCCACAGAGTTTGTTTGTTTTTTACACTGAGTTAACTAATCCGTGACGTGTAGATGCATTGTGCTATTCGTTTAACTCTTCGTTTCCTCTTCAAACATACGAGTAACGTGGATGTTATTTTCTTGTTCCGAAATCTAAACCTATACATAAAGAATTCAAGGGTCAGACTACCCTCGAAAAGCAAAAAACTGTAACTTGCTGAAGATACTTTTTCTAGTCCCCAAACTATAATTAATTCATGAAACAACATACCCACAAAAAATCATTTCTAATAGTTATTCAAGTTGCATTTTTAATATTTTTCCGGGAATGTTCATATAAATCAGGAAAGAATAAAGCCACACATTATGAAAAACGGTGAAAAGTATACACCCTGTAGAAAAAAGTGAGACGATTTTTTTTTTACAGCAGAGGGCGTAAATAATAAAGAAAACAATAATGAAAAAAAAAAAGCCCGCTACTTACTGCTCCTGAATAGAGTACCGAGGAGTGGCCAAAATAGAAAGAAAGAATAGAAAGTTAAAATGTAAATAAACAGAAATAAAAGGCAGGCAAACATTGATGAGAGGCCACGCTAGAGAATACAAGGCGGACACAAGCAAAACGCACAATAAATAACACACAGGCACCACACATACACACACATCGACAAAAAACACAAAAACCACCCAAGTGACCACGGAAGAAAGAAACTCACGACACTGACAAATGGATCCACAAACATCTACACAGTGTATGCAAACAACCTTTACCACGATGCAACAGCCGAGTTCTTACTTCAACCAAACACCATGCCAACATTACGCCTAACACTCAGTCTTTATCGTCTCACTCACTCCGATCCCACACTTATTTATTTACCTGTGTCGCCTCGTTGGTTTCAAGGACACAGAGTAGCCATGACGGGCAGCGAGGCGAGGAGAGGCAATGAAGCTTGGATGCCCACTAGAGGGACGGGACAAAAGGACTCTGCCACTCAGTCCTTATGAAACGTTCGAGGTCGATACCCGCTGCTTCTATAAGAGTTGGGGACCTCGAGTGTTGCGTGTTGTGTGGTGCTACATGCAAAAGTTATAGCCAAGGATGAGGGTGACCTGCAGCGTCTTGCCACCAGCATTTAGTTACCCCCAACACCTGTGTCTGTCAACTTGAGGTAAGAAGCCCCTCGAACAGGACGCTACTCTCCTTCACTTGACTTTAATTAACCCTGGATAGGTAACCTGGGGTATCTCACACCCCACCATTTTCTTTCAAGTTTTATTTATATGAACTTAAGACCGGGAGATCTCTCCTTCACTTTACCTTCCTGACTTGTCAAGTCCTTCATGGTGATGGGAGGGTCATCCCGGTAACAACCCCTAGGTTTGCTCTATAGATCCATTTGGGTATCTCGTACCCCAGGTTACCTATCGTGTTAGGTTCCTGGGGTATGACATACCCCAGGTTACCTATTATGGTAGGTCTATATTTCTAATAAACCAGCTAAATATGGCATAAAGTTCATTATGATTTGTGATGTGGGATCTGAATACATGCTGAATACCCCTTATGCACAAAACGCACAAAACCACCTCAGGGTATGTCCTTAGGCCATTGTGTGACAATGCAATTGGTGGAGCCTTACAAACATACTAATATAAATATTACAGGAAACAACTTGGCTCACACCTATGCAACTTGTGAATGACCTACAAAACTATAACCTCTTGTTTTTTCTCCTTTTTTCTTTATTTCCTGCGTTCTACTTTTGCTAACAGAATGTCCCAGCCTCGGTCTACTATAGGTGACCCCAAAAATCAGCATTTTAGTTTACAGTTCTCCGAGAGTTAACGTCAAAATTGATACATTCAAATTAGAGGGGTTTTTTTCAAAAATTTGTAAGAAATATTTTTTTATTTACTTAGTTCACCTTTTTTTTGCCAGGATGAATGGAAACCCTTGAGTTTTGTGTATCTTGAAGCATTTGCCAAAATAAGAAACATAACTATTTTTATTATTATTTTTGTTGGGGTATGTCACACCCCAGGTTACCTATTTAAGGAACGGAAAAGAGGGTTACCTATCTAGGGCTTTAATGCGTTTCCAAGACAAAGAAAAGCTGCCTCCTGTATGATAACAGAATAATTTCCTCTCCATTGGGACCGAACAAGCTGCATACAACAGCGATCTACCATCAAGTCATGGTTTTAGTTTAGTCAGTTTCACCCTTAATGAGGAAAGAATAACAAACGGGCCACCATATCCTGTGATTGTTGATGCTTGACAAGGTGAACCTCTTGAAAATTCCACCTAAAAACATCAAAACATATAGAAATAGAGAAAAAAAAGAGTAACTGAGAACAAGGGAAAGCAAAACATGTCCCATACACAGAAGAAGAAGAAGAAAGAATATAACAGATAACACTTGCTAATACTGGAAATATGGATGGATCACAGGTACAAATAAAGGATGGAAATGAATAATAATAATCCCTCTCATGATCGCGTGCTGACGTAATCACCCGGATAGTTCGACAGACCCTCACGCAACACACTCTACACGTCCACTGCCACTAACCCGCCATACATGCCCGGGTATACAACATTCAGGCCCCCGAAGCAGCGGCATCTGAGCGAGACAGGCCCGTTAGTAACACCTGCCCGGCCCCGTGAATTATGGAGAACCGCCACTAAACACTTAACGAGCCTGCCCTGCGCCGCTATATACAGGGAGAGGCTCTTAAGCGCCGCCAAACGCTCCACTCACCGCAAGCCAACGCAGCCACAGCACAGAGGGAAACATTCAGTATCCTAGTTTTGTGTTGTTTGGATTATAGAGGCTTGTCTCTAACACCTGCAGAGCTTTCCCAGCGACGCAGTAGGGAACTAGGCCCTGCTGAACGCTGCCAGACGTTCTCCACACTCCACGTTCATACAGGTACAGTGAAAAGAGACAATTCATTACCATCTTTGCGTACTGACAGAATCATGGAAGTCAGTTTTAATACACAAAAGAATCCTGAATACGTAATGCAAATAAAAACAGTATTCAGTAAAAAAACGAAGAGTTCGAGAGCATTTTTGTGTACTGGCTGAGTTACAAAAGCCGTTTTTTTACACTACAAGTCCTGAAAACGCCATGTAGTATATAGAAACAGTATTCCGTAAAAAAGAAGAGTTCGATATCATTTTGCGTTGTGCTACAATCAAATAAGCCTTTTTTATGCACCAAGAGATCTGATAACGTCATGTAAATAAGTACAATATTAAGTAAAAAAAGAGAGCCGTTCGATATCGAATTTGCGCAGAGTCTGCCTCAAGAGACGACTGTTTTTTGTACACTAAGAATTATCCTGAAGACGTCATGTGTAAAAGAAAAAAGCTCCACGTAATGTCGGCCAAACCCTCACTATGCTATCACTGGTGCATAACTAAGAGGCAAAAAAGCTGATGATGAGAGAGGAGGATCCGTAAACGTCGCACAACCACGCCACCACTCGCACGTTTCGTTGTGGTTTTTGGGTCAAGCAGCTGCATATGTAGTAAAACAGCGAACGCCTCGGTATGCATTTCCTACCTGTACACACACAAAAAAAATACACCTGCTCTAGATCCGGCGCGATTAAATTTGATGAATGATTGTGTGATAGCCAATAAAAGATGGCTGGACAAAATTAACTTCTCGACGGGTTGATGATGTGCTTCCCTACACTAATTAGATATATACAGTCGAATGGGCGTTGTCTATACTAAATGGTGTGTGTGTGTGTGTGTGTGTGTGTGTGTGTGTGTGTGTGTGTGTGTGTGTGTCAAGCAAGGAAAAAGTGCGGGATAGTGTTCATTTCCTGTCTGGCACTGAGTCATAAAAAAGTTAGCGTGTGCTGATACCGGTGAAGTCTAAACCAAACAGAAACACGCGGAGGGCCAAAGCAAGAAGGATTTCATAAGTATCGGCAAAAACAGTGATGAAAGATGAAGGATGAAAGATAACGTTGCAGGGAAAGAGATACTCAAATATTAACACGCATGTCCGGGACTGAACCTTAACATGAGAACTACCTCAAGATAAACAAACACGAACACAAAAACAAAATAAAGATAGCTACACAATTAATCAGTGAATGAGAGGATCGTTAACGTCACCCATAAGCCCTTCCCACAAAATATGACTAGAAAAGAAGCGAGTAAAGACAAGCCGTTAAGTAGACACAAAATTAATACGATCAATATGACCTTGCAAGTAGCGGGGCAAGAACAACACACGCCTCGCCTCATCGCATGTCCAGTGGTGTCAATTAGTGGGACATAAGGCTTCCGCGTCCACTTTGTTGCCTCACCAGATATCAATCAGGCTGGACGGTTACCAGGGAGTCTAGGAGGCGTGGAAAAGTTAAAAGAAACCTGTTGTTTGCCTTGGTTCGTCAGCATTACAGATACTTCTAGATTCAGGTAATCAGGACACCTCTCCACCCGAAATTGACCCCTCTTTTGGCCAATCTATACCCTCTTATGTTGTGGGAGCGGAAAGTAGCGGGCTTTTTTTTCCACTATTTTTGTTGCCTTTGAGCCGCCTCCCTTATTGTAAAAAAAAAAAAAAGTTAACCCGATTTTGTCCCTGAATGTTTATACTAATTTTCAGTGTACTATAAATATGTAAGTACATTGTTGTTTCTAATTATACATGAGTTCAAACACATGATGCATTCTTCTTCCTACACGTTATACACACATAAGACCAATCATGGGTTTTTTTTGTTGTATTCTAGCGGCTTCTGTTTTCTAGCAGGCCTTTTTGTTTCCTAGCTGTCTTTTTTTGTTTTCTAGCGGGTTTTCTTTTTGTTTCCAAACGGGCTGTTTTGGCTTTCTAGCGGGCTTTTTTTTGTTTCCTACGGGCTTTTTGTATTCAAGCGGGGCTTTTTTTTGGTTTGTTTGTTTGTTTGTTTTCTGGCAGGCTTTCTAGTTTCCATTAGTTTTTGCCCTGCGCATCTTTCTTTACTGTAAAAAAAAAAAAAACACGCACGATCTTTATCTTTGCCCCTTTTTATTACGTTTCATTGCGGCTGTACTGTGACATGCTACCCGAATAACAACACTGAATCACAGGGCACAGAACTTACATATTGTTATCAAGAACCCGCACCCAGAGCGGCGCACCGACTGAACCTTTCCTTTGCAACCTCCACCACACTAAGACACATAAATACTTGAGAGCAGTGGACCGCAGTTGACATAGCAGAGCGATAAGACATAAGGCCGTGGAAATGGTGGTGAGAGAAGGAGGAAACATGGAAACATGGACTAGCAGGCAGCAGAAAGCCTGTTGGCTCATTCCTTGGCTGCCTGCGTTCAGTGATTTAATCAATCCGTTTGCCATAGGAGTGGCTTGCAGGGAAGGATTAAAGCACTTGTGTACCTACTCTTGGGAACGTTCAGTTCACTCCCGATGCAGCAAAGTGGCGATCAATTCGCTTCTTGAAGGAGTTGATGGTCTCTGCGCTAACCACTTCTGCAGGAAGGCTGTTTCAGTGGCGAACAACTCTATTCGAGAAATAACTCCTGCCGATGTCGGTATTGCATCGCTTTGCTTGAATTGTTTTTCCGTTGTTTCTTGTTCTCAGGTTAGTTTGTAGCGTTAAGAGTTTGGAGTGATCAACGTTGCTGAGCTTGTTCAGATACTTATAGACTTGTATCATGTCTCCCCGCAGTCGTCTCTTTTCAAACGTGAAGAGGTTGAGTCGCTCGAGTCGTTCTTCATAGGGCTTCGTCCTCAGTGATGGTATCATCTTCGTGGCACGGCGCTGTACTCTCTCAAGTAATTCAATGTCTTTCCTGTAATTAGGAGACCAGAATTGCACGACGTATTCCAGGTGGGGCCTTACCAGCGAATTATACAAGGATAACATAACTCCCGGCGTCTTGTATTCGAAGTTCCTCGCTATGAACCCAAGCATTGTATTGGCTTTCTTACAGGCGGACTTGCAGTGTTTTGTTTGTTTCAAGTCACTGGGAGGAGGAGGAGGAGGAGGAGGAGGAGGAGGAAGAGAAGGAGAAGGAGAAGGAGAGAGAGAGAGAGAGAGAGAGAGAGAGAGAGAGAGAGAGAGAGAGAGAGAGAGAGAGAGAGAGAGAGAGAGAGAGAGAGAGAGAGAGAGAGAGAGAGAGAGAGAGAGAGAGAGAGAGAGAGAGAGAGAGAGAGAGAGAGAGAGAGAGAGAGAGAGAGAGAAGAAACAGAGGGTAAAGCAGTAATATTAGGAGGAAGGCACAGAGGAGGAGAAAGGGAAAGGAGAGCTGGCAGAGGAGAAGTAGTAAAAGGAGGAGCATAGAGAGGGGGAGGAGGAGGAGGAAGAGGAGGAGGAGGAGGAGGAGGAGGAGGAGGAGGAGGAGGAGGAGGAGGAGGAGGAGGAGGAGGAGGAGGAGGAGAAGGAAAAAGAGAGGAAGCAAAGGGAGATACAGCAGTCACAGAAAGAAGAACACTAAGAGGAGGAAAAGAAAGTGAAAGAGGAAAAGAGGAAGCAGAAGCAGAAGTAGAAAACACTATGTTCAGAAAAAAAAAAGCAGAATTACCATCGACTTAAAAAGGCGAAGAAAGTAATAAAAAAGGAAAAACGTAAAAGGAGGTAGAACAATAATGATAAATATACAAATGATCCTTTATGTAATCTTCCTAAGCATGCTTTTTTTTCTCTATTTACTTGGCACAACTTCTTTTTCTTGTTTACTTATGGTCTTCCTTTTTCAGACAAATTTCGGCGCCTGAGTAAAAGAAAAAAAGAGATATATTCCGCTCACGGACCGGGCTACACAGGGATAAGTAACACACACACACACACACACACACACACACACACACACACACACACACGTCCCTGGGCAAGATTATCATGAAGAATCTCAAGAAAAAGTTTATAAGGGTGGCCGTCGAGCAGGTTAGTATTATTATTGCAACTATTATCATTATTAGAAGTATTAGTATCATTGCTATCATCATTATTTTCATTATCATCAAAGTCATTATTATTATTATTTATCCGCATCTTTACTACTGGCAAGATCGTTTTCACATTGGCTCCATCTGGTCCTTTCCTCCCCACCGCTCTGCCGCACACTCCCAACATCTATCTTTTGTTCTCATATGTTACCTGTAGCTAACACGAGAGGAAGAGACGGGTATTGGGACTGTGGCAAGGCGACGAGGAGGAAACGACCCGCGGGAGCCAACGCGAAAACGATCTCGCCAGTATGGTTTCCCTGTAGTAAAGATATAGATATGAATTAGTATATAGAGAAGATCTGAAAGATACAGCACGATAAAACCCAGACCCGTCCGTGCCCCTTCCTCCCCTCCCCCAGTGGCTGCCCTACACGGAGGTCACCGTCCTGCCGGGGAAGAATTGGAGCGTGGGCGGACCCATAGGACAGCTCATGGAGATATTTGCCGAGCGTCTGGACTTCGAGTAAGGGAAGAGGGAGGGGGGAAATGAGATAGAGCGAGTAAGAGAGAGAGAGAGAGAGAGAGAGAGAGAGAGAGAGAGAGAGAGAGAGAGAGAGAGAGAGAGAGAGAATTAATAATCACAGCACAACCCTCACTCTTTCCCTGCCCTTCCCAGTTACGAGTTTGTGAAGCCTCCTGACTCCCTCTGGGGCATCAAGTTTCCCAATGGCTCCTGGAATGGCATGATGGGAATGGTCTACCGCAACGTAAGTTTCCAACCCGTTCCTGCAGCCCAATCCCATACAAAACATACCCCCAACCCGTTCCTGCAGCCCAATCCCATACAAAACATACCCCCAACCTTTTCCTGCACTCCATCTCATACAACAACCCCCACCTCCTTGGCACTCAAAATAACAGTAAATGAGCAACAAAACTAGCCATATCACTTCTCTCAACTCTTTAATGCGTCTCTGCGTGAGCCGCCCTTTGATATTCCTTCAGGAGGTGGAGTTCGCGTTGGGTCCCTTCGCAGTGACGGACCAGCGGGAGGAGGATGTGGACTTTTCGATGGCGGTGATGACGGACAACCAAGCCATCATCACCAAGAGGCCCACGCTGCAGGGAGACATGGGCGGCTTCCTCAGGCCCTTCACGCTGCAGGTGTGTGTGGCGGTGAGGAGGAGGGTTTTAAGGAAAGGGATACACGCCCACACAATATAGTACTACTGCAAGCTCTCCCTTCCTAGTCCCTTCCCTTAACATCAGTTCCAGTTACATCGGAGTGTAGTGAATAGGTTTTTAATGTTAATGGCTGCACCAACATATTTATTCTCTTCGTCATAGTATAGTGCATATAGATCAAGGAAACGTAAGTAGAATGAAAGTGTTTCAAATTAACAGGAACCAGATAACGATCTAAAAACTAGTTTATGTAGTTGATAATAACGGAAATTTCTTAACATCGCAAGGGTGAGCTTTTTACACAGCTGGAAGTGGACGATCAAAGGCAGTACTTTCGTATAAGTTCTCATCATAAAAAATGTAATACAGGTGCAATAAGAAAGCAAAAATACATAAAAAATATTCCAAACGACAGGTCTGGATACTCCACTAAGGTTGATCATCCCCGCGGCAGGTGTGGCTGCTGGTGCTGCTGAGCATGGTGAGTGTGGCGACCGCCACGGTCGCTCTGGTGGCTGGCGAGGCGCGGGTCTTCGGCCACAAGTCCGTATTGCATGTGTCCAGGGCGTGTATCTTTGTGCTGACGACGCTGACGCAAGAGAGTGAGTGGTCTTTAGAGCGTGTAATCTCTTCACAAGTAGACGCAAGAAGACCCAAGTAGATGAAGAGGAATGTCCTGAGAAATAAGGAGTGCGTTTTATTTTTGTCCCAGGCTCGGAATGGATGCCGCAGCATGATGCAGGTCGTGTGCTGGTCACCACGTGGCTGCTGGCGGCCCTGGTGTTCATGTCCTCCTACGGCGGCATCCTCACCGCCATGCTCACCGTGCCTCGGGTCATCATCCCCATCGACTCCCTCGCTGATCTGGTGGCCCAGGACGACCTGCCCTGGAGGCTGGAGTCAGGAGCGATGATGCTGACGTACTTACAAGTAAGGGGCCTCCTGCGTGCATGTCCTACTGCTGATAAATACACTCTGACAAGTGATGGTGTATAGTTTAACACTACATGTGGCAGTACACAATAGTCCCGTCACAACCCCGACAGGAATCTGAGGACTCAGTGCGGCAGAAGGCTTTCTACAGCATGTCCGGCACCATCCCGGACTGCTGGACGGCGCGGACCGGCCTCGTGGATGGGCAGTTCGCGGCCGTGTGTGACGAGACTACCATGAAGAAGACCATTTCGTGGGACTTCAGGTAGGTGGCACCTCTCAGCCGCTGCCGCGCGACACAAATGAGTCACTATGTAACTCTTTGGCTTGAATCACTGTAGGACTTTTCATCTACTGTCTTTGTTGTTGTTAAATGCTTATTGTTCAATACGAATAACTTTACGAATAGCCAAGTTAAGCCTCTGTGTAAAATATATATTAATGCTCCGCTCAAACACAATCACAACCACACACACACACACACACACACACACACACACACACACACACACACACACACACAGCACCTCGGGGGAGTGCCACCTGTACATCACCCGGGAGAAGGTCTACTCTAACCTGATGGTTTCCCTCGCCTTCCAAACCAACTCCTTCCTCCTCGACGACGCCAACGATATGTAAGAATAGAAAGGACGCTGAGAAACCACTATTTGTTAACAGTACATGGATGTCTTCCTCGTCCCTCTTGCTATATGACCAGTTCTGTTGCGGCGACAAGATATACTGTTTAATCAACCTCTTTCTGCTTACTCTTTTTTCTATAATTCTTTCTTTCCTCCCTTGCTTCCGTTTATGCCCCCCGTCCATTCACCCGATTCCTTCCCTTCCCTCTCCCGTCCAGCATATCCAGACTGCGCGAGGCCGGGATTCTGGTACACTGGCTCAGCGCACAGATCTCCAACACCACGGCCTGTCTCAAGCCTCCCTCAGCGGACCGAAGCAATGGGATTGAACCACTTCCTCTGAGCTCCCTCCTCGGCACCATGTTCCTACTGATAGCCGGTGAGAGACAGAGACAGAGATAGATAGATAGATAGGAGATGGAGATAGATAGAGATGGAGGGGGGGGGAGGATAGTGCAGGGTCCTTACTAATGGTCCTTCCTCTTCCCCTCAGGCTGGTGTGTCGGTCTTTTCGTCTTCGTCGGAGAGAACGTCCTCGTGACCCTTTGCCCTCCTCCCTCCATGACCTGATCCTCGATGTTGACCTGACCTCCAAACCTCGACGCGATGTGATACCCCTCTTCCTTCACCTCCTCCTTTTCCATCACCAAGAATCATTATCCCTCCGTCTTTCTCTAAACTTTTTTCATGTATATCAATTAGTTCCACTTTAAGATCTTCGCAAGTTAGTTTTGGGGGTTATAGTCAAGTGCAATAAACACCTGTCATCATCACAACGACTCTCAATGATCCTGGACTGGTGTGTGTTGTGATTCTCCCCGTGGTACAGGATGGAGAGTAACCCAACAAACAGGAATAAAAAACGACGGGTGAGCAGGCAGGTGAGGCTCCCCATAATCAAGACACACCTGGCGGGGTCAAGATGGCGGCAGTATAAGAGTAAGACGTCCTTCCTGCTTTTTTTTTTTTTTTTTTTTTTTTTTTTAGTATACAGAGACGGACCAAAGGATAGAGTAAACTGTGAGAAAAAAAAGTACCAACGTGAAGGACTTACACAAAACCCCCAAAAAGATACACTTTCCAATATGTTTGAAAGGCACCATGCTTGCCCACACAGCATCACTGCCACACACTGCCCGACAAGAATAACCAGGCGTCAGATGGTCTGTCAAGGGCACCTCAACACTGGGTGACAGCATGAGTAAGGAGGCAGCCTGTATTGCTCCTATATAGTTGCTTTCAGAACAGATATTCCGAAATCAAAGCAAAAACGAAAAATATGGTAGAAGGGATGGCACAGAAAAAGTTAAATATACTCTCCAAAGCTCTGCAAAGCTCTCTCGCATGTTCGCCATGACTTCTGCTGCTTAACAAAGTTTGATTATATATTGTCACACACTGTCCAACATATTTGACAGTCATCATGATGGACGAGAAAATACCAAACTTGGTTGATTTTCTTTACAAGTCAAACTTGGCCATACAGTATCAAGCTGTATGATGAAACACCATGTTTGGCAAACACATTTGATTGTATGTATGCCGCTTTATTCGTGTTTCTCATCAAGATTTATTGTCATTCAGTGCATTTCCAACAACCCTCGACATAAATGTATTAGGAAGGAGAACATGACTGAAGGTTACACCGCAATACTCTGAAGAGAAGCAGCCAGTCGCGGGCGAGGGGTGGCCGAGGGACACACACTGTCACCGTGCGTGGCTTGCGTGAGTAATCGAGGAAAGATTGTCCGATAACAAAAAAAATTTAATTTAGTGGTATTTCGTGGGAAGGAATGATTTTGTTCAATATTTAAAGAACTATCAAGGCCTCACAGATGGTTGCCAAAGTCGTTTTCTACATGACATGTGGCAGGGAATGTACTGTCCGAAGAGGCCTTAGCTTGCAAGCCAGTCAGTGAGGACACTTCACGTTTCTAGGACGTCTCTGAACTAGTCTTTCCTGAACCTATCACATAAGTGCCTCCTGGATTATTTTCTGGATGACTTTCTGAATTGGTTTCTGTTCAAGAACATCGCTAACTAGACTGGACTGAAGGCACGACCATCACGAGGGAGCATAAAGACGGGTCTCGACGGCTCGCACATCTGCCTAAATGAGAGCCACAAGGACGAGCATCAAGGTGGCCGCCGAGCAGGTACGATTTTCTTCCTCTCCCGCAAACAAACCCGGGTGGCCGTTACCAACGCCATACAAAGCCTAGATGCACAAAACTGAATTCTGTACACATGTTACATAAAATTTTCCCTCCAAATACAGAGAGCAAAACTCAATATATAACTTGCGTTTGCACGTATTACAAGTTACCTCTTCCTATATTCAAACTCAGCAATGAAGTCGGTTTGAGTGGGGCCACAGCACTACCAAATCTAGCCTTCGGGGTAAGGACATCCGGTGGAGTAGACGTCATCAGACGTGGAGGGGAAGGAGGAAGTGACACGGTGTCTTGATCGCTGACAACGTCGGAAATTTTAAAAAAAATTGATGGAATTCATGCATTTTTTTGCCATTATAATAAAAAACGACATAGTTTTACCACTACACAGTGGAAGTGAATACTAAATACATAACTTCCTATAGTAAATAGCTAACATATGAGAAAGCGATGTACTAAGGCTGGTGCGGCAGGCAGTGGAGAGGCTCGGATGACTTATTGGCCATTCCCTTTCTTAATAATTCCAGTATGCCAGAACCGTTCCCCACGACCTTCCTTTGAACCATTTTTAAGGGTTAATGGTAATATCCAATACTTTAATTATCTAAAAAGTAACTGGAAGTATGGGGAATCTACCTCAGACAAAATCAGTTTAGAAGACTTCGTAATTAACAATTGGAGTACATCATTCAATCAATGGGGGCATACGGCGGGGGGGATCGCCTCGCCCACCCCCTGGTGAGACTCACCTCACAGCCATCCGTTGAACTATTTCAAGAAGGGAGAGTCGTTCCGCCTTTTAAACCAATATTGACCGAGGTATGTGAAGCTTTTATCTCCTCTTGGACGTAAAACCTGTTGCGGGCTTTTTTTTTCCTACCCTTGACCTGTTTACTGTCACGGGTAAAGAAGTGCGTGTTATCATCGTTATAATCAACCTGAATCTTCTAAACTGAGTCCGTACAGTACTGAGACCAGGGTAAGCATTTGAGGCCTGGGACATATGCTGCTTCAGTGCTCAGCAGCCCGCTGTGAACTGTGTCTGACCCGTATTCCCACCGACGCCAGTGGGTGCCCTGGACGACGTTCACCTCCACCCCGGACGGCAACCTCACCCTGGGCGGACCCACCGGGAAACTCATGGAGATATTCGCAGAAGTCATGCAGTTTGAGTAAGACGAATCTCTACCGTTTCGAAGTCCATCATCAATATTTCACTTAAGAATATATGCACTTTCTCTTGCATATATACGTATGTATAACTCCACTAGTCTAATTACTGTTCAAATATTTCACAGTTTTGGTAATCGTATGAATAGTTTCACTCTGCCGCAGCTATGAGCTCGTGAGGCCGCCTGATCGACTGTGGGGCGCCGAGCTGCCCAACAAGAGCTGGTCCGGGATGATCGGCATGCTGCAGAGGGAGGTGGGTGATGGGTGGTACAGGTGATGATATATTACGTGGTGTTGTTATGGACTGTAATGATTAAGAGGATTTACAGTGCAAAACTATTTATCACATGCAACATACGCAGAAACAGAGATAGCCAGCAGGAGAGTTCTGGGTCATGTATATTAGTAGTCACATTTTCAGGAAGCCGAGTTCGCCCTGGGCCCCTTCACCATCACGCCACAGCGCGAGACGGTGTCTGACTTCGCCGTCCCGCTGGTCAGTGAAAACAAGGCCATCTTCATGCAGCGGCCACGGCAGGAGACCGATGTGGCGGGGTTTTTAAAGCCCTTCACGGCGGAGGTAAAGTCATGACGCATTTCTGTCCTAAGGCCTTCACTCAATGGTCCTTCTGCAGGTGCTTTAGTCACTATGGCTTTTCCAGGTGTGGCTGCTGACAATGTTAAGCATGGTGGCCATCAACTGTGCCGCCATACTGTTCGTACAGGCCGAGGATAAAATATTCGGCCACCTCGTCAGGAAAGTCAACTCTAGCACGCTCTTGTTGCTGCTGAAGGCCCTCACGGAGGAAGGTAAGTCAGGCGACAGACCGTGCGATTTGCGTTTGTTGTCGACTTCTTAAAATGTATACTCGTGTATGGGCATTCTCTTGCCTGGCTTTGAATGATATGAGTGATTTACATATATCATTCTCCTCCTCCACCTTTTCCTAAAGACTTGAGTTGGCTGCCGCGACACAATGCATGTCGTGTGCTGGCCGCCACGTGGCTGCTGGCGTCCCTGGTGGTCATGTCCTCCTACGACGGTATCCTCACCGCCATGCTCACCGTGCCTCGGGTCACCATCCCCATCGACTCCCTTGAAGACCTGGTGGCCCAGGACGACCTGCCCTGGAGGCTGGAGGCGGGATCTATGGCGACACAGTATCTAAAGGTAGTTCTTCGGAGGGGTGGGAGCATTGTAACTGTGAGCACTGCTGGTTGCTCAGAGATACCATTATATATAAACCCAACAGAAGTATTCCATTAAAATTGGATAAGTTTTATGTCACGACACACAACAAACTATTTAGCACACTGATGAATGACCACGTGTTTGATTTTCTCACATTCTGCAAACCTGAAACGCGATCTCTGGCCCTCAGGAATCCGGGGACCCTGTGCGGCAGAAGGTGGTGGCAGGGGCGTTGGGACTCTTTACGGATTGTTGGTCGGCGCGTCAGGCAATTGTTGACGGGGAGTTCGCGGCCATTTGCGACGAGACCACCATGAAAAAGGCCATGGCATGGGACTTCGGGTGAGGCAAATTCGTGAATCGGAGTAACAATTACCGCCGCTCTTTTTTTTCCGAGGGGGAATCTTTTCTCCGGTATTCTTCTGTTCACAATACATGAGAGTAGTGGTGTGCGATTTTCCTCATATTTTGTGTGCAGCTCTTGGTCTGTCTCCTCTCAGCATTTATTTACTTAATTTGTTTTGCCTCGGGTTACTGTCAGTACACTTCTTCCACCACAGCCTGACCGGGGACTGCCACTTCTACATCTCCCGAGAAAAGGTTTTGTCCGGCGCCTGGATGGGTGTCGCCTTTCAGACGAACTCCCTTTACCTTGCCAGGGCGAATGCCATGTAGGTGGAGATGAAGCGAAAATGTTACATAAACCCTACAAACATTATTTTATATTGTAAACATAACAGAGAAACAAAGCATAAAACGAGGATCAAACTGACTTGTGCCACGCGTCTTCTGGGCAGCATCCGCAGGGTGCTGGAGGCTGGGCTGATGGAGCAGTGGCTGGGGCAGGAGATCGCCAGCACCCCGCAGTGCCTCAGGTCCCCGACGCTGGACCGACACGACGGCGTGGCTGCCCTAGATCTGGAGACCCTTCTCGGCACGATGCTGCTGCTGCTGGGAGGTGAAACTCATGGGAGGCCGCGCCACTAACAACAGACACTGTGCTTAGTATCAGATAGCATGGCAGTGACCTCGGAGCCCAAATAGTATGACAGTAACATCGGAGCCATCCTTTAGGTGTACTTAATAGTTTCCTCTTTCCCCTGCAGGTCTGACTGTTGCTACACTTGTCTTCATAGTTGAGGTGCTGATCGGGAGACGCTGCCATCCCACCACCACCACCATCACTACCACCACTACCACTGACCCGTACCGCTGATGACTGACGCGACGCCGTTCACTAATAACTTTACGTTCACTACAGAACACTCCTCAAACACATACGACTTTCACTCCAGGTGTTTTATTCACCATCACACACACTCTCCGCCCCTTTCTTGTCTTTTTTAGTTGTCACTACAAAAGCCATCACTCGACACAGCGCTGCGTGACGCGGTAATTCTTTTCTTTCGAGATATATAGTTTGCAAGGAACCCACGGTGAAAATCCTTTACCTCGCGTGTCAACCAAGCACCACAAGGGGTAAACTTGCACCCTATTTGTTTAGCGAATGAATGACAGCAACAATAATAACAAAATAAAAACTAAAAAGAAAATTATGTTTACTGTCCCAAAGTATATTACACACACACACATACACACACACACACACACACACATACACACACACACACACGCACACACCTAAACCCTCCACTATGACCAAAAACCTGAATCAGAGTAAATACACACTTTCCAGAAAGATAGACAGATATAGATAAATAGATAGATAGAGAGAGAGCTTGAATGCTTAGCCAACCAGAACATCTTGGTGGCAGACATAAAGGAGAGTTATGGGGGCTACTCCTTGTACGTGGCAGATGACAAGTCATTTGACCACATATATCTGGACACAGCAGCCAAAGTCCTAGGCGAGGCGGGCTTCACCCTATACACCCCCCCAGAGGTCAAATGCAGCAAGTGCATTATCATCAAGAATGCACAGGGCTTGGCTGACCATGATGTGCTTCATATCAAACAAGATATTGAACGCATACAGAGCTGGGCATCCGTCATGGAGGTCATTCGCTTCCCGAAAGGCCACACGAATAAAGTCATGTTCAGAACACAAGACATGGCTGCCACGGCATGCAGGCAGGGAATGAAGGTCCTAAATCTCAGCCTTACGCCAGCCCAGCTAGAGGTGGAACAGTTTATTCCACTTACCGTGTGCTTCAGATGCTACCAGATTGAAGGACACACAACAAAGGAGTGCACAAAGCCACAGGACTACAAGGTGTGCTCAATCTGCGCAGAGACAGACCACACGTGGCAGGAATGCAACGCAGGGGAGCAGAAATGTGTCCTGTGCTCAGGCCAGCACTCTTGCATGGCCATGAAATGCCCCAAAAGAAAACAGGCACTAAAAGTCAAACGTGCCAGGGTAAATGCCAGCAAGCTGAAACCTAACCAATTGTATTCTTATGTAGCCAACAACAATCAGACTTACCTACAACCCGGCTCATTAGAAAACCAATTGAAGGTTGCAGCTATTACGGCTACTGCCCTATCTCAAGAGCAAAGAACGCCAGGCACATACCAGAATGTCATAAGGACACTGAGCATTGAAAATGGCCTCCCACCACCGGCTAACACGAAATCAGCAGACACAGCCTTGGCTGAACTCGCTCAGACCCTTCAGGCCCTAGTCCCAAGTCTATCAACAACGGCCATTCAGACCCGCCCCTAACCCCCAGCGGCAGGCTCGGCCCAGGCTGTCACCCCAACTCAAACAAACGCTGAATCACCTCGTGAAGAGAGGCAGGAGAGCGGCGGCTCGATCCTTCCATCCCCCCCATCGCCCCCACTCCCTCAACCCTCGTGGTCACCCCCCTCGACCACACAACCATGCCCACCAGTGTGGCAATCTCTCCGTATGGTTTCACTGTAGTAAAGATATAGATATGAATTAGTATATAGAGAAGATCCGAAAGATACAGCACGATAAAACCCAGACCCGTCCGTGCCCCTTCCTCCCCTCGCCCAGTGGCTGCCCTACACGGAGGTCACCGTCCTGCCGGGGAAGAATTGGAGCGTGGGCGGACCCATAGGACAGCTAATGGAGATATTTGCCGAGCGTCTGGACCTCAAGTAAGGGAAGAGGGAGGGAGAAATGAGAGAGAGAGAGAGAGAATAAATAATCACAGCACAGCCCTCACTCTTTCCCTGCCCTTCCCAGCTACGAATTTGTGAAGCCTCCTGACTCCCTCTGGGGCATCAAGTTTCCCAATGGCTCCTGGAATGGCATGATGGGAATGGTCTACCGCAACGTAAGTTTCCAACCCGTTCCTGCAGCCCAATCCCATACAAAACATACCCCCAACCCGTTCCTGCAGCCCAATCCCATACAAAACATACCCCCAACCTTTTCCTGCACTCCATCTCATATACAACAACCCCCACCTCCTTGGCACTCCAAAATAACAGTAAATGAGCAACAAAACTAGCCATATCACTTCTCTCAACTCTTTAATGCGTCTCTGCGTGAGCCGCCCTTTGATATTCCTTCAGGAGGTGGAGTTCGCGTTGGGTCCCTTCGCAGTGACGGACCAGCGGGAGGAGGATGTGGACTTTTCGATGGCGGTGATGACGGACAACCAAGCCATCATCACCAAGAGGCCCACGCTGCAGGGAGACATGGGCGGCTTCCTCAGGCCCTTCACGCTGCAGGTGTGTGTGGCGGTGAGGAGGAGGGTTTTAAGGAAAGGGATACACGCCCACACAATATAGTACTACTGCAAGCTCTCCCTTCCTAGTCCCTTCCCTTAACATCAGTTCCAGTTACATCGGAGTGTAGTGAATAGGTTTTTAATGTTAATGGCTGCACCAACATATTTATTCTCTTCGTCATAGTATAGTGCATATAGATCAAGGAAACGTTAGTAGAATGAAAGTGTTTCAAATTAACAGGAACCAGATAACGATCTAAAAACTAGTTATTTATGTAGTTGATAATAACGGAAATTTCTTAACATCGCAAGGGTGAGCTTTTTACACAGCTGGAAGTGGACGATCAAAGGCAGTACTTTCGTATAAGTTCTCATCATAAAAAATGTAATACAGTTGCAATAAGAAAGCAAAAATACATACAAAATATTCCAAACGACAAGTCTGGATACTCCACTAAGGTTGATCATCCCCGCGGCAGGTGTGGCTGCTGGTGCTGCTGAGCATGGTGAGTGTGGCGACCGCCACGGTCGCTCTGGTGGCTGGCGAGGCGCGGGTCTTCGGCCACAAGTCCGTATTGCATGTGTCCAGGGCGTGTATCTTTGTGCTGACGACGCTGACGCAAGAGAGTGAGTGGTCTTTAGAGCGTGTAATCTCTTCACAAGTAGACGCAAGAAGACCCAAGTAGATGAAGAGGAATGTCCTGAGAAATAAGGAGTGCGTTTTATTTTTGTCCCAGGCTCGGAATGGATGCCGCAGCATGATGCAGGTCGTGTGTTGGTCACCACGTGGCTGCTGGCGGCCCTGGTGTTCATGTCCTCCTACGGCGGCATCCTCACCGCCATGCTCACCGTGCCTCGGGTCATCATCCCCATCGACTCCCTCGCTGATCTGGTGGCCCAGGACGACCTGCCCTGGAGGCTGGAGTCAGGAGCGATGATGCTGACGTACTTACAAGTAAGGGGCCTCCTGCGTGCATGTCCTACTGCTGATAAATACACTCTGACAAGTGATGGTGTATAGTTTAACACTACATGTGGCAGTACACAATAGTCCCGTCACCACCTCGACAGGAATCTGAGGACTTAGTGCGGCAGAAGGCTTTCTACAGCATGTCCGGCACCATCCCGGATTGCTGGACGGCGCGGACCGGCCTCGTGGATGGGCAGTTCGCGGCCGTGTGTGACGAGACTACCATGAAGAAGACCATTTCGTGGGACTTCAGGTAGGTGGCACCTCTCAGCCGCTGCCGCGCGACACAAATGAGTCACTATGTAACTCTTTGGCTTGAATCACTGTAGGACTTTTCATCTACTGTCTTTGTTGTTGTTAAATGCTTATTGTTCAATACGAATAACTTTACGAATAGCCAAGTTAAGCCTCTGTGTAAAATATATATTAATGCTCCGCTCAAACACAATCACAACCACACACACACACACACACACACACACACACACAGCACCTCGGGGGAGTGCCACCTGTACATCACCCGGGAGAAGGTCTACTCTAACCTGATGGTTTCCCTCGCCTTCCAAACCAACTCCTTCCTCCTCGACGACGCCAACGAAATGTAAGAATAGAAAGGACGCTGAGAAACCACTATTTGTTAACAGTACATGGATGTCTTCCTCGTCCCTCTTGCTATATGACCAGTTCTGTTGCGGCGACAAGATATACTGTTTAATCAACCTCTTTCTGCTTACTCTTTTTTCTACAATTCTTTCTTTCCTCCCTTGCTTCCGTTTATCCCCCCCGTCCATTCACCCGATTCCTTCCCTTCCCTCTCCCGTCCAGCATATCCAGACTGCGCGAGGCCGGGATTCTGGTACACTGGCTCAGCGCACAGATCTCCAACACCACGGCCTGTCTCAAGCCTCCCTCAGCGGACCGAAGCAATGGGATTGAACCACTTCCTCTGAGCTCCCTCCTCGGTACCATGTTCCTACTGATAGCCGGTGAGAGACAGAGACAGAGATAGATAGATAGATTTGAGATGAAGATAGATAGAGATGAAGGGGGGGGAGGATAGTGCAGGGTCCTTACTAATGGTCCTTCCTCTTCCCCTCAGGCTGGTGTGTCGGTCTTTTCGTCTTCGTCGGAGAGAACGTCCTCGTGACCCTTTGCCCTCCTCCCTCCATGACCTGATCCTCGATGTTGACCTGGCCTCCCCCTTGACCTCTAAACCTCGACGCGATGTGATACTCCTCTTCCTTCACCTCCTCCTTTTCCATCACCAAGAATCATTATCCCTCCGTCTTTCTCTAAACTTTTTTCATGTATATCAATTAGTTCCACTTTAAGACTTTCGCAAATTAGTTTTGGGGGTTATAGTCAAGTGCAATAAACACCTGTCATCATCACAACGACTCTCAATGATCCTGGACTGGTGTGTGTTGTGATTCTCCCCGTGGTACAGGATGGAGAGTAACCCAACAAACAGTAATGAATAAAAAACGGCGACTCATGCATCACACAAGTTTTCATCCCGCACCGTGACGGGCGAACAGGCAGGTGAGGCTCCCCATAATCAAGACACACCTGGCGGGGTCAAGATGGCGGCAGTATAGGAGTAAGACGTCCTTCCTGCTTGTGTTTTCTTTTTCTTTTTTGTAGTATACGGAGACGGACAAAGGGATGGAGTAAACTGTGAGAAAAGAAAGTTACACTTTCTAATATGTTTGAAAGGCATGATGCTTGACCATCCATCACACACTGCAACACACTGCCCGACAAGAATAACCAGGCGTTAGCTGGTCTGTCAACGGCGCCTCAACACTGAGTAACAGCATGAGTAAGGAGGCAGTCTGTATTGCTCCTCGGGCTGGGCCGACCATCAGGACCCACCAGTGAGGAAGCCTAACGGCGCAATAGGCTGCGATGTAAATAATATATATATATATATATATATATATATATTGAGGGTGTATATGGGCAGGAGTCTTTCTCTAATGCATATCTCATTGAATGTGATAGCTAGTTGAGCATTGATTATTTTTCTTAAGATATTCTCCTTATATCTTATGATAGTCTTAAACTCTTTCTTAATCGGCTGTATGACTTCGCCGAAGCTAGTCATGTTCGCTAGATCGCGATTTCGGGTCCTAGACCCTTCCTCAGTAGCGAGGTCTTTCCTTGGTAAGGATACCGGAGAGAATGGCTTGTGTGGGGAGCGGGGGTGGATTTATACCGCTGTGTTGGTCGTCCCACTGCGCGTCCTGGTCTCTGATTGGCTGGCAGGTGTTACTACGGGCTGCGCGGGGGTACTCGTCAAACTTGTTCTTCGCGCACTTGGTAGGGCTTGTAGATCTTCTGCCTGCATGTTTAATGTCGGGTTTGTTGTTTTGATGTAGAGTGCCTCTAGGATGGGGAGGCGTCTTGTGTCAGGACATGTTGTCAGGATCTCCGTGTTGTTTTCCAGCATTTCTCTTGTGATGTTGATTCTATGCTGCTCCTTCAGGTGTTTCTTGGGTGCTCCTGACGCGAGGTGGAATGTCAGTCGTCGCGAGAGTCTTGTTGTCGTCATGCCAACATAGGTAGAGGGAAGGACTTCACAGTTTCCTTGGTTGCACGTGAACCTATATATGACATGCGACTTTTGTAGGCTCTCTATCTCTTTTGAGGGGGTGTTTTTCAGAAGGAGATGGCTGGTTTTCTTGGTCTTGTAGTATATGACCAGCTTTACTTGTTTGTTGGGGTCGGATGGCTTGACGTTTCTTCTTACTATTTGTGTAATGACCCTCTCATCTTCTTTGTAGGCGGTAGAGAATGTCGCTTTGTAAAAAATGCTGATGTCTTCTTTCTTCTCCTCTTTCTGCTTCTTGCTGTGCCAGCCGTCTATGATCTTCTTCGTCAGGCGGCTGATGTCCTTTTCGCTGAAGCCGTTGTTTATCAGAACTTGAGTTGAGCGCTCTATTTCTTGATGGACTTGCTTCCACGTACTGCAGTGTGTGAGCGCTCTTCTGATATAGGCGCAGATGGTGGAATCCTTGTACTTCGTGGGGCACTCACTTCGTCCGTTTAAGCAAAATCCTGGGTTTGTTGGTTTGGTGTAGACGCTGGTGGTAAATCTTCCGTCTTCTTGTTGGACGAGGACGTCTAGAAAAGGCATGGCTCCGTCTTCGCTGTTTTCCATGGTGAATTTCAGTCCGGAGGTTTCTTGGAGGTGGAGTCTAAGGCGTTCTGCTTCGGTGGCATCCTTTGTCTTGATGAATATATCGTCAATATACCGGCAGTATATATCTGGCTTTTCTATTATCTTGAAAACTTCCTCCTCGATGCAGCCCGTAGTAACACCTGCCAGCCAATCAGAGACCAGGACGCGCAGTGGGACGACCAACACAGCGGTATAAATCCACCCCCGCTCCCCACACAAGCCATTCTCTCCGGTATCCTTACCAAGGAAAGACCTCGCTACTGAGGAAGGGTCTAGGACCCGAAATCGCGATCTAGCGAACATGACTAGCTTCGGCGAAGTCATACAGCCGATTAAGAAAGAGTTTAAGACTATCATAAGATATAAGGAGAATATCTTAAGAAAAGTAATCAATGCTCAACTAGCTATCACATTCAATGAGATATATATATATATATAATATATATATATATATATATATATATATATATATATATATATATATATATATATATATATATATATATATATATATATATATATATATATATATATATATATATATATATATATATATATATATATATATATATATATATATATATATATATATATATATATATATATATATATATATATATATATATATATATATATATATATATATATATATATATATATATATATATATAATCAAAGCAAAAACGAAAAATATGGTAGAAGGGATGGCACAGAAAAAGTTAAATATACTCCCCAAAGCTCTGCAAAGCTCTCCCGCATGTTCGCCATGACTTCTGCTGCTTAACAGAGAAAGTTTGATTATACATTGTCACACACTGTCCAACATATTTGACAGTCATCATGATGGACGAGAAAACACCAAACTTGGTTGATTTTCTTTACAAGTCAAACTTGGCCATACAGTATCAAGCTGTATGATGAAACACCATGTTTGGCAAACACATTTCATTGTATGTATGCCGCTTTATTCGTGTTTCTCATCAAGATTTATTGTCATTCAGTGCATTTCCAACAACCCTCGACATAAATGTATTAGCAAGGAGGACATGACTGAAGGTTACACCGCAATACTCTGAAGAGAAGCAGCCAGTCGCGGGCGAGGGGTGGCCGAGGGACACACACTGTCACCGTGCGTGGCTAGCGTGAGTACGTTCTATAACTCGAGGTAAGATTGTCAAATAACAAAAAAAATGTAATTTAGTGGTATTTCGTGGGAAGGAATGACCTTGTTCAGTATTTAAAGAACTATCAAGGCCTCACAGATGGTTGCCAAAGTCGTTTAGATGACATGTGGCAGCGAATGTACTGTCCGAAGAGGCCTTAGCTTGCAAGTGAGGACACTTCACGTTTCTAGGACGTCTCTGAACTAGTCTTTCCTGAACCTATCACATAAGTGCCTCCTGGATTATTTTCTGGATGACTTTCTGAATTGGTTTCTGTTCAAGAACATCGCTAACTAGACTGGACTGAAGGCACGACCATCACGAGGGAGCATAAAGACGGGTCTCGACGGCTCGCAAACCTGCCTAAATGAGAGCCACAAGGACGAGCATCAAGGTGGCCGCCGAGCAGGTACGATTTTCTTCCTCTCCCGCAAACAAACCCGGGTGGCCGTTACCAACGCCATACAAAGCCTAGATGCACAAAACTGAATTCAGTATACATGTTACATAAAATTTTCCCTCCAAATACAGAGAGCAAAACTCAATATATAACTTGCGTTTGCACGTATTACAAGGTACCTCTTCCTATATTCAAACTCAGCAATGAAGTCGGTTTGAGTGGGGCCACAGCACTACCAAATCTAGCCTTCGGGGTAAGGACATCCGTTGGAGTAGACGTCATTAGACGTGGAGGGGAAGGAGGAAGTGACACGGTGTCTTGATCGCTGACAACGTCGGAAATTTTAAAAAAATTGATGGAATTCATGCATTTTTTTGCCATTATAATAAAAAAACGACATAGTTTTACCACTACACAGTGGAAGTGAATACTAAATACATAACTTCCTATAGTAAATAGCTAACATATGAGAAAGCGATGTACTAAGGTTGGTGCGGCAGGCAGTGGAGAGGCTCGGACCCCACCGTCAGACTTATTGGCCATTCCCTTTCTTAATAATTCCAGTATGCCAGAACCGTTCCCCACGAGCTTCCTTTGAACCATTTTTAAGGGTTAATGGTAATATCCAATACTTTAATTATCTAAAAAGTAACTGGAGGTATGGGGAATCTACCTGAGACAAAATCAGTTTAGAAGACTTCGTAATTAACAATTGGAGTACATCATTCAATCAATGGGGGCATACGGCGGGGGGGATCGCCTCGCCCACCCTACGACGGGGGTCTCACCGGGCGAGTCTCCATCCGTTGAACTATTTCAAGAAGGGAGAGTCATGCCGCCTTTCCAACCAATATTGACCGAGGTATGAGAAGCTTTTATCTCCTCTTGGACGTAAAACCTGTTGCCGGCTTTTTTTTTTCCTACCCTTGACCTGTTTACTGTCACGGGTAAAGAAGTGCGTGTTATCATCGTTATAATCAACCTGAATCTTCTAAACTGAGTCCGTACAGTACTGAGACCAGGGTAAGCATTTGAGGCCTGGGACATATGCTGCTTCAGTGCTCAGCAGCCTGCTGTGAACTGTGTCTGACCCGTATTCCCACCGACGCCAGTGGGTGCCCTGGACGACGCTCACCTCCACCCCGGACGGCAACCTCACCCTGGGCGGACCCACCGGGAAACTCATGGAGATATTCGCAGAAGTCATGCAGTTTGAGTAAGACGAATCTCTACCGTTTCGAAGTCCATCATCAATTTTTCGCTTAAGAATATATGCACTTTCTCTTGCATATACATGTATGTATAACTGCACTAGTCTAATTACTGTTCAAATATTTCAGTGTTTTGGTAATCGTATGAATAGTTTCACTCTGCCGCAGCTATGAGCTCGTGAGGCCGCCTGATCGACTGTGGGGCGCCGAGCTGCCCAACAAGAGCTGGTCCGGGATGATCGGCATGCTGCAGAGGGAGGTGGGTGATGGGTGGTACAGGTGATGATATATTACGTGATGTTGTTATGGACTGTAATGATTAAGAGGATTCACAGTGCAAAACTATTTATCACATGCAACATACGCAGAAACAGAGATAGCCAGCAGGAGAGTTCTGGGTCATGTATATTAGTAGTCACATTTTCAGGAAGCCGAGTTCGCCCTGGGCCCCTTCACCATCACGCCACAGCGCGAGACGGTGTCTGACTTCGCCGTCCCGCTGGTCAGTGAAAACAAGGCCATCTTCATGCAGCGGCCACGGCAGGAGACCGATGTGGCGGGGTTTTTAAAGCCCTTCAAGGCGGAGGTAAAGTCATGACGCATTTCTGTCCTAAGGCCTTCACTCAATGGTCCTTCTGCAGGTGCTTTAGTCACTATGGCTTTTCCAGGTGTGGCTGCTGACAATGTTAAGCATGGCGGCCATCAGCTGTGCCACCATACTGTTCGTCCGGGCCGAGGGTAAAATATTCGGCCACCTCGTCGGGAAAGTTAACTCTCACGCGCTCTTGTGGGTGCTGAAGGCCCTCACGCAGGAAAGTAAGTCAGACCGTGCGATTTGCGTTTGTTATTGACTTCTTAAAAGGTATACTCGTGTATGGGCATCCTCTTGCCTGGCTTTGAATGATATAAGTGATTTACATATATCATTCTCCTCCTCCACCTTTACCTAAAGGCTCGAACTGGCTGCCGCGACACAATGCAAGTCGTGTGCTGGCCGCCACGTGGCTGCTGGCGTCCCTGGTGTTCATGTCCTCCTACGGCGGCATCCTCACCGCCATGCTCACCGTGCCTCGGGTCACCATCCCCATCGACTCCCTTGAAGACCTGGTGGCCCAGGACGACCTGCCCTGGAGGCTGGAGGCGGGATCTATGGCGACACAGTATCTAAAGGTAGTTCTTCGGAGGGGTGGGAGCAGTGTAACTGTGAGCACTGCTGGTTGCTCAGAGATACCATTATATATAAACCCAACAGAAGTATTCCATTAAAATTGGATAAGTTTTATGTCACGACACACAACAAACTATTTAGCACACTGATGAATGACCACGTGTTTGATTTTCTCACATTCTGCAAACCTGAAAAGCGATCTCTGGCCCTCAGGAATCCGGGGACCCTGTGCGGCAGAAGGTGGTGGCAGGGGCGTTGGGCCTCTTTAAAGACTGTTGGTCGGCGCGTCAGGCAATTGTTGACGGGGAGTTCGCGGCCATTTGCGACGAGACCACCATGAAAAAGGCCATGGCATGGGACTTCGGGTGAGGCAAATTCGTGAATCGGAGTAACAATTACCGCCGCTCTTTTTTTTCCGTGGGGAATCTTTTCTCCGGTATTCTTCTGTTCACAATACATGAGAGTAGTGGTGTGCGATTTTCCTCATATTTTGTGTGGAGCTCTTGGTCTGTCTCCTCTCTGCATTTATTTACTTAATTTGTTTTGCCTCGGGTTACTGTCAGTACACTTCTTCCACCACAGCCTGACCGGGGACTGCCACTTCTACATCTCCCGGGAAAAGGTTTTGTCCGGCGCCTGGATGGGTGTCGCCTTTCAGACGAACTCCCTTTACCTTGCCAGGGCGAATGCCATGTAGGTGGAGATGAAGCGAAAATGTTACATAAACCCTACAAACATTATTTTATACTGTAAACCTAACAGAGAAACAAAGCATAAAACGAGGATCAAACTGACGTGCCACGCGTCTTCTGGGCAGCATCCGCAGGGTGCTGGAGGCTGGGCTGATGGAGCAGTGGCTGGGGCAGGAGATCGCCAGCACCCCGCAGTGCCTCAGGTCCCCGACGCTGGACCGACAGGACGGCGTGGCTGCCCTAGATCTGGAGACCCTTCTCGGCACGATGCTGCTGCTGCTGGGAGGTGAAACTCATGGGAGGCCGCGCCACTAACAACAGACACTGTGCTTAGTATCAGATAGCATGGCAGTGACCTCGGAGCCCAAATAGTATGACAGTAACATCGGAGCCATCCTTTAGGTGTACTTAATAGTTTCCTCTTTCCCCTGCAGGTCTGACTGTTGCTACACTTGTCTTCATAGTTGAGGTGCTGATCGGGAGACGCTGCCACCCCACCACCACCACCATCACTACCACCACTACCACTGACCCGTACCGCTGATGACTGACGCGACGCCGTTCACTAATAACTTTACGTTCACTACAGAACACTCCTCAAACACATACGACTTTCACTCCAGGTGTTTTATTCACCATCACACACACTCTCCGCCCCTTTCTTGTCTTTTTTAGTTGTCACTACAAAAGCCATCACTCGACACAGCGCTGCGTGACGCGGTAATTCTTTTCTTTCGAGATATATAGTTTGCAAGGAACCCACGGTGAAAATCCTTTACCTCGCGTGTCAACCAAGCACCACAAGGGGTAAACTTGCACCCTATTTGTTTAGCGAATGAATGACAGCAACAATAATAACAAAATAAAAACTAAAAAGAAAAGTATGTTTACTGTCCCAAAGTATATTACACACACACACACACACACACACACCTAAACCCTCCGCTATGACCAAAAACCTGAAACATAGTAAATACACACTTTCGAGAGAGAGAGAGAGAGAGAGAGAGAGAGAACAAATCCATCAGGTCAAGACAAACACAATCAAGAAGGACAGCACATTAAAGGTCACGAGTAAAAGGTAAATAAACAGATTCAATGCTCTAATCAACGCCTGCATTCACTATTCAGGCGCACAATCAGCGGAACAGAGGCGAGAGAAAGAGGGAGTTTACTTCGCCAATAGTTACCAGGTGTTTGGCAGTACACCTGGTGGTGGTGGTGGTGCTGGCCATGACTCGCCTGGATCCTGTGCTTAGGGTGGTGGCGGAAGAGGTGAGGCAAGGTGTATAAAGTAAGGTGAAAGATAGATGGAAGGTGAAAGGAAAGGTGGAGTAATTGAAGGGTGATTATAGTTTTGATTACAGTTTTGAGTCTGTGGTTTGGGAGACGGTGTGAAAGGGAAAGCTAAGTGCATAGGGCAGGTAAGGCAAGGTGGCAGGCGAAGGAAAGGTAAAGTACTGGACTGCTTCGAGGCTGAAAGGAAAGATAAAGTAATGAAGTGTTTAGTGGGTGATTATAGTACTGAGTCGTGGTTAGGGAGACGGTGTGAAAGGGAAAGCTAAGTGCATAGGGCAGGTAAGGCAAGGTGGCAGGTGAAGGAATGGTAAAGTACTGGAATGCTTCGTGGCTGAAAGGAAAAATAAAGTAATGAAGTGTTTAGTGGGTGATTATAGTACTGAGTCGTGGTTAGGGAGTCGGTGTGAGAGGTGAAGCTAAGGTGAGGCAAGGTGACAGGTGAAGGAATGGTACCGGGTGATACATTTTTGGTGTTGGTAAATTAAGGAGAAGGTCGAGAAGGTACTGCAGAGAGTACATTCTTAGAGAAGGAACAGGAAAAGGGATAAAATTAATATATTAAAGTTTTTTGGTTATAAATACAGTTTAGAGCATAATATAAGTTATGAATTGTTTGTTTTGAAATATCTATCCATCTATCTATTTTTTTCAATGTATATTTGTATTTGTCTGTTTGTCTGTCAGTTCATATCTGCCTGTTTGTCTCTCTATCTACCTGTGTTTGGGTTTATATATCTGCCCATCTGTCTGCCTATCTGTATTTCTATCTGTATGCCTGTCTGTCTGTATATATTTCTGTCTGTCTGTACATATTTCTGTCTGTCTGCCTGTCTGTCTGTATATATTTCAGTCTGTCTATCTGATTGCCGGTCTCTCTCTCTCTCTCTCTCTCTCTCTCTCTCTCTCTCTCTCTCTCTCTCTCTCTCTCTCTCTCTCTCTCTCTCTCTCTCTCTCTCTCTCCCCCCCCCCCCCCTCCGCAGTGGATTCCCTACACGAAGCTTGATGAGGTCAACGGAACACTCGTCGCCTCGGGGCCGATGGCAAACTATCTACGTGAGATTTCTCGCATACTGGCGGCGAGGTGAGGCTCAGGTGATTCTCTTATTACAGCGATGGATTCAGCTCAAGGGCAAAATACAAAAAAAGCAACAAAAGAAGAACGCTGCCCGCTGCTATGACATGTTTGATCTCATACTAGGCGTTTGAAACTAAATAATATAAAAAAAAAACGCTTACGGAAAACTTCGTAGGCGTAAATCTAAGTCATGATAATACTTTGGAGGGTTGAAATTCCATGATTCTGCATTTTTTTTCACTAAGCTACGTGTTGCTGCGGCCCCCCGACTACAAGTGGGGCTCAGAGTTGCCTAACGGAAGCGCCGACGGGATGATCGGGATGCTGATGCGCGGGGTGAGTGAGTGGAGTGTCTGTGCGGAGTGGCAGTGATCGTGTAGTGTGGAGATGAGGGTGTGGTCTAGAGATTCAAGTCTGGTAGTTCTGAGTCTACTGTGTTCTTATATTACTCCAACTTCGCTTTGGTATGGAAAGAAGGGTGGAAAACAACAACAACAAAAGCAACAACAACAACAACAACAACAACAACAACAACAACAACAACAACAACAACAACAACAAAGAAATTCAACCCGTAAGGAGATACATTATTTTTTTATTGCGCCAACGGGATGAATCGGGAAGCTTGTGCGAGAGATGAGTGGAATGTCTGTGGAGAGTGATCATGACTGTATGTGAAGATGAAGGAGGGGGATGTTTGCATGGAAAAAAAAATGGTTAACAAAAATAATTCAACACGTAAGCAGCAATATGTTACTTTCGCCCCTCACCAGGAGGCTGACTTCGCGCTGGGCCCCTTCATCGCCACGCCCTTTAGGGAGAAAGTGACAGACCTGACCCTCCCCTTCTACCATGACGCCTACGTGGTGCTGTCTCCGCGGCCCGTCCTCTCCAGCGACCCCGAAGGCTTGATCAAGACGTTCACGCCCCTCGTACGTTGATCGCTCTACCAGGCACAGGCTACTGAGGCTCAAAACTATTTTTTTTTTTTATTTGGACGTGGCACTTTTTTTTGTTTTTCTATTTCTATTTCTATTTATTTTTTTCTAAATTTGTTTTTCTTTTCTATTTCTATCACTACAAAAGGAATTATGAGTTGTTGTTTTTTATGCTTTTTTTTGTTTCCTCCACTGTAGAAAAAAGTGACGTTGAATCTTCTACCCGGTACAGTCTGCCTTTACTTAACTTTAAAACCGACTTATAAAAGAACGAATGGTAACATAATCCTCTTGTCTTAATGCTTCTTTTCATGAACAGACTTAAGAACGGGGAGGAGGAGTGTTTTCTTTCGTATAAATGAGTCATCGCCGGACAAGAACACAGATTGTTTTCCTTTAGGTTTGGTCTTTGGTCGCGGCGTCAATGGTGGCGGTGGGCGTGGTGCTGGCGGGGCTGCTGTGGGCGACGCAGAGGCGGGAAGAGGACAGCGGAGTCTCTCGTGTGTCCTGGGCCGGCTTGTGGAGCTTTCAGGGACTGTTTCAGCAATGTAAGGAGAAAAGGCATGTAGTTATCAGCACCCAAGTAAGTGTCTGCACGTAACAATACCGAAACAAGTCAAAAATGCTGAATTACAACCGAGCTAGGAGATAATCCATGCAAACCATCACTGTATGCAATTATCTTCTTCTTTTCCTCCTCCACCTCCTTCTCCTTTCATTCCCTTCCAGTTCAACACAGTTTCAGTAAGGTGACAAAATTAAGACATGATTCATTAGACACACTATTCTTAACCCCTTTTGTTGCAATAGGAGGTGAAATAGATAAAACCATACATAGGCAACAAGCCATTCGGCACCGATGTTGACCCTTCTGAGCGCAGCGGTGAGTTGGCTGCCGGAGCAAACGAGTAGCCGGGTGCTGGTGGCCACGTGGATGCTGTCCGTGCTGGTAATCATGTCCGTGTACAAGGGCGTCATCACATCCATGCTCATGCTGCCCAAGATCACCATCCCCATAGACTCTGTCGCCGACCTTGTGGCACAGAACGACATCCCGTGGAAGATCGAGGACGGGCAGATGTCCGTTTTAGTGGTGAGGTTAACTTATCTGTATCAGCATAAGGGTTTGTGTTTTGATGTATTTGACGTGATGTTGGTGCTTTTGTACTGTGTGTTCAAGTTTGAATATTTGTGTTTTTGTTCATATCATGCAATGTGGAAATCGTGTGGAAAACATGTTGCCCAGGTGAAAATGTCAGATTTTTTCAGCACACATCAAAGTTCTTCAAGGTTTTCTTATCGCTGCCAATTTTCATTTCAAGCATTTCCCTCACAATCCATCTGAAGCATCTTGGCAGTTCTAAGAATTATGTGTTTCCTGCCGCCTGGTTAAGAAGTGCCATTGAGGAACAAAGGCAAAGACATAGGAGTGTTCATTGCTCTGCTTTCCACTCTTTCCTTTGTTTTCTAAATGAACAACAGCCAAAATTCATCTTCCCCCTCCACGGTTAGCAACATATACCTGACAATTCTTATTTTACCAGCGTCACAAATGTTACAAAATCTTAAGGCGAGACACAAACAATAAAACTTTGTTCTGTTTTGATTGTTTAAGATTTCCCTTCAACTTGTGTTAATGCATTATTTCAGAAGTCAGTGGATGCAGCAAGACGTAAGGTTGGAGCCGGGACGCAGGGCACCATCAGCAGTTGCTGGGCTGCAAGACATGACCTTGGCGCCGGCAAGTTTGCCACCATCTGTGAGAGAACAGCCATAGCCACTATCATGTCATGGGACTTCAGGTGCCTCTCCCTCTGAGTTCAAAATTATTATAGTTATATAACTGTAGTCAGTGATATATTCCATGCTTGTAATGTAGGCAGATCTGCAGTAACATAAACACCATGTCTTCCGACTTTGTGTCTCTCCTCTTGTCAGACTTTTCGTCTCTCCTTGGCCCAGTGTCTTTTGGACATTAGAAGCGACTGCTATAAGTTGTTGTTTTTTTCATGGTGTTGGTGCGGGAAGACTTGTAAAAAGCCACCATAACCATCGCCATTGCTTGGGGCATGAGCCATCTATCCCTTCTTTGCTTGCAGCACCACAGGGCGGTGTCGCTTGTACATGGCCCGCGACTACCTGGCCGCCAGCTGGAGCTTCACTGTGGCTCTCCCCGCGAACTCCTCACTCATGCCCAAGGCCAACCATTTGTGGGTATAATTTAATTTGAGGCTAGGCCAAACCTCAACCCTTCGAGGCCCAGTGTATGTCTGTGTGTGTGTGTGTGTGTGTGTGTGTGACCGTGTGTATCGGTGTTCCCAGAGCCATGCTGTTGACGGAGGCGGGGTTGTGGGACGCGTGGCTGGCCAGTCAACTCCGCAACGCCAGCCAGTGCCTCAAGAAGCCCGTGGCGGAGCGGGGCGAGGGAATCAAGCCGCTGGGCGTGCAGGACATACTGGGACTCCTCGCTCTGCTGGCTCTTGGTACTTGTATTACCATCCACTGGGTTTGACTTTTTTCTCTTTCTTTTAGGTCTTGTTATTGTTTCCATCAAGAGCTACTTTTTTTTTTCTTACTTCTGTTTTTGTTTTTCTTCTCTTTTCTTCTTCTTTTCTCCTTTTTCTATTATTTCTTCCTTCTCCTCTTCCTCCTCTTCCTCCTTTTTGGTATAAGATACAAATTAAAAATATTTAGGTGATAATAACTTCCGTGAATTTTAACCCTGTGCTAAAACATCAACTTGGGGGTATGAGGAGGGGAAGGGGTCGTAGACAGATCGCTTTCGATGGGAGGGGGGGCTGCTTCTCCGGTTGCAGTATTCGCCAACCATGGATCTTGATAATTGCAGGTCTCTTCGTCTCCTGCTTGGCCTTCGTTGGGGAGCTGCTTCTTCCCCCCGGACGAGCACCTCTCAGAGTGTGAAGAGCCAAGCGCCGCCTGACCGTGAAGAGAAAAACACCACCTGACCGCCATACAAGTCATCGGACAATAACTTAATCCATTCCGTTCTCTCATTTATGTGCTTCGACTAGATTCGACTTCGACTAAGTGTCATCCTTTTGACCGCCACTAAACAAAGCCTTTTCTACTCCTCATCGGGCACTAGCTTCACCCACTCCGCTCCCTCCCATACTCTCAATTTCGACTAAAAGGCTTCCGTTTGACCACCACTAAATAAAGCCTTTTCTGTTTCTCATTGGACATTAGCTTGACCTACTTCGTTCTCTTGAATCATGTGGGCCTTGGCTGTATGGATTCCTTTACATACTACTAAATATAGCCTTTTCTGCACCTATACCCTTAATTTATCAGTATTTTTTTATCTCAATGACTGCAACATCCACTCCGTTCTCTCTCGTATAGTAATATCATCTTCGACTAAATGGCTTCCTTTCCATCTCCACTAAGTAAACTCTTTTTTGCTCCTATATCTTTGACTCAACTGAATATCTTTTTTTTCCCTCAATGAATGTAACTCTGCTCTTTGTATTCGATAACTTCTGGCAATATGGTTTCGCGGTTTCTTTATCTGCCTGACCGAAACGTAAACGCCATCTGCTTTTTTTTTTTTCTCTCTCTCTATCTACAATTCGCTTCTATAGGAGATAAGTAAATGCATAGAGGCCTAACTTTTAAATGTATGGGTTTAATAAATATTTAAGCAAGAAAAATATGTTTATGTTTATTTATATGGGTGAGTGTGTGTGTGTGTGTGTGTGTGTGTGCTTATCATTCACCCAAGGATAGATATCGTGCTAGACTCGTAATCGCGCTTCTTCATAAATCAAATACATAGACAAATGAAACGGTAATGGAGAAAGTATCTAAAAATTCATCTCCAAAAATTATAAAACCATAACGGGCACTTTGATATGCGATACAACTTTGAACATCCTCTAAGTAAATAAAGCCACACCTGTCATCACATTCCTGCTTCACGCGAATATAAGTGGTGGGGGCGACAGGTGTGATGAGGCACCTGCATAATGGATCACGCAGACAGACCTGGTCCCTCGCCTGTCTATTTTAATGAGGAGAGAGAGGAGGCCAGGAGCGGCGGTAGGCAGGTAGTCAGTCATCAGAAGGCCGCGTGACAGGTAGGCCAGGTGAGGGGTTGAAGGCACTAAGTAGATAAGCTAAGAGGTGAACAGGAGGCAAGTCTGGGATAAACAAAAGTTGGCCCTCTCATTTACGTCTCCAATCACTGCGTCACAACACTCGTCTAGAGGTCTGTCTTTAAGGGGACGGATCTTCCTCGCACTTACGCATAAGAAAATTTATATGGAGATTGATCCCCACACTTGTCGACGATGGTATATTCCAAGCAAGCTTAGATGGCCCCTATAACCCTCTTCTAACTAACTAACTAACTAACGGGGAGCATACATGAGGAGGCGCGTTGCTTCACTCAACCGACTCCAACCCAGACGATCAGTCCGGGCAAGCTCTACGCAGCTGTCCTTCCCATTCTAACTCCCTTCAAGAACTGGTCGTCTGTGGGCATGAAAAGGCAATGGATAATGTAACGTGACTGAAAAACACCACCGTCGACCAGTGAGGGTGTTTCCTGTCTGTCGTGGTCACGCGAATGAAATTATCCGGATGGTGTTTATGAGCTGGGAATCGCGCTCCTCCTCTGTATATCCCATTACCTGAGTCCTTATACCTTTGAACAAGAACATAACAGGCAGGATGGGCAATCAACTCTTCCTCTGACCTATTGTGCTCTTCTATAAAAAGGTTTTACAAATAAATATGATTATACAGAGATAATTGTATCTGTCTGAAAGTTTGCACGCGCTGCAAAACTGTACAACGTTGTGTTACATGATCAGTTTTAGGTTGTATTGCTATGGTAATGTTGCCGTGTTGTGACAATATCGAAATTACATTGATCATTCTTGTAGTCTAAAATGGGCAATGTTCAGCGGTGAGCAAATTACCAAGAGCAGGAACATATTAATGGATGAAAAATAATGAAAGGTAACAAAATGGACGAGCAAACATGGCATTAATAAGCCTTAGAATTGTAAGGTTGAGTGTTTGTTTATAAGTTACAACAATAATAATGGAAATAGTAATTACTATATTATCAGTGTTGTTATTATTTTTATTTTTAATTATTATTATTGTTATTATTATTATTATTATTATTATTATTATTATTATTATTATTATTATTATTATTATTATTATTATTATTATTATTATTATTATTATTATTATTATTATTATTATTATTATTATTATTATTATTATTATTATCATTATTATAAAAAAACAAAAATTCAAATGTTAAAAATTACTACCTTTCAAATATCGACAATGGTGGCACCAACGACATTTCTTTCCCAGTTACAGTCACAGTGACCGTAAAACATCTACGAATGCGCCAGAGGGGAGACGCGAGGCACTAGAAGACGAGAAAGGCGAGCGAGGGTGAACATGACCTCCTCCAAGAAGCCCTTCCTGTTGGTGGCCTACGACGAGGTAACGAACGGGTGGACATAACATGAACACATATCTGGTCACTGTGTCCGATAAGATACCTTCATTTTTGTATACGTATACTATAATGCATACCTATATAAACCCATACGTATTAGCTGGAGGAAGTTACCATATCCCTTGAATACTATTAGCACACTACAAGCATTACGATAATAGAATTCGCCCAACGTTATCAACGGGCCGAGGCAGACAGTCAAAGCCCACAAGATGGCTTAGAGTAAGGCAGGACGCACAAAGATATCGTAACCTTGACGCCATTCAATGCCTTCCGCAGTGGGTGCCGTGGACGCGCGTGGTGCCGCAGTCGGACGGGTCTGTCAAAATCACGGGGCCTCTTGGTAACGTCCTAGACCTGATCTCCAACAACCTTCACTTCGAGTAAGCGACCAAAGAAAAATACCATATTTCTTACACTGGTCATGCGTGGCATGATGCCGCTTGAATGGTTAGCAAGGTCTGGTTTTAATGGATGATTTTCAGTTCATAAGAAAACGAAATGAGGTGTGTAGGGAAGTAGGTAAAATATAACCGTTTAAACTGAATACTTCCCTTTGTAACATATTATTCCTTGAATTATCAACGCCCTATTTCCATATATTGCAAGTTCAAAGAATTCTAAGGTGAGGTGTGTGGGTGAGGAAATAAAAGGTTTCCCGTGTTCTTCGTAGCTACAGGTTGGTGGCGCCTCCCGAGAAGGTGTGGGGTGGCCCGGACGAGAACGGAAATTGGAACGGCATGTTGGGAATGCTACAACGAGGAGTAAGTGTGCTGGTGTGACGGGCGCTGAAAGATTTTGTATGTTCGGTGTAACAACTAAGAGAAGCGTAGATTGTTTCAAGAAATTATCTAAGGAATAGTTTTGCACATAGTTTGCCTACTTAGTATTACATTTAAATTGGATAAGGATAAAAATGAGATAAGAGTTGTGTTCTATAGGATGTGGAGTTTGCGCTGGGTCCCTTCACCATCACGGCCCAGCGGGAAACGATCTCCGACATGTCGGTGCCGCTGTCGGGTGCCAACAAGGCCATGATGATGCAGCGGCCGACGCTCAAGACAGACGTGTCGGGCTTCCTGCGAGCCTTCACGGCGGAGGTGAGGCCCATTGATCCAATATAAGGTCATCTTTGTACACGGTGACCATTTAGCTCTAGTCATCTAACAGAAAATAGTGAGGTTCCACGCTACCAGCGATCCTGGCGTCTGACGGGTCTCAACGGTCCTAGCAGCTGAAGATGCTGACGTGACGTTCATCTGTACAGGTGTGGCTGCTGACTGCTCTGAGTATGGTGGCGATCAGCTGCGCCACCATGCTGCTGGTGTGGGCCGAGGGACGCGTCTTCGGCAGTGCCGTCAGGAATATCTTTCCAAAGACTGTCCTGTGGGTGCTGAAGGCGTTTACTCAGGAAAGTGAGTCAGTCAGCGATAGCGGCATAACATATGATTTGCCATGTCTCACTTGTGAACTTTCGTACCCGAGTACAATTCATCAAACATATCTTGACGCCTCTGCAGACTTGGGTTACAAATCACGGATTAGGAACTGATAGCCTGAGTCTGCATATTAGCGAAAAAGTGGTCTAGTACTGTTGCAGCACACGAGAGGCGACGATCAACAATTAAAGTTTCCTACGTCCCCAGGTTCCAAGTGGCTGCCGCGGCATGACGCGGGTCGTGTGTTGGTCACCACGTGGCTGCTGGCGTCCCTGGTGTTCATGTCCTCCTACAGCGGCATCCTCACGGCCATGCTTACTCTCCCTCGCGTCACCATCCCCATTGACTCCCTGTCCGACCTGGTAGCGCAGGACGAGGTGCCCTGGAGGCTGGAAGGCGGAACTTCACTACACCAATACTTCAAGGTGATTTGTGGAAATTAAAGTTAAAAGGTATAAAATCATATTTTATTGCATTTTCGAAAAATAGCGAGGCCCATGGACTCCGAGAAATCAATGCAGCCTGGTCAGGGTTCGGGCGTGGTGTCCAGGAGACAACCCAGATTCAGGTCCCGCCCGCCGCTACTAGATGATAATTTTTAGTCATGGCGGAGTGGCTTAAGACTACCCACATGCTATTTTGATGACCACTTATCACCCCGGACCCTGGCGAAACTCTCTAAAGAGAATCAAGTGGGGCTTTGGGGTGCAATTTGAGTCAAGCAAGAATGGGACCACAATAAAACACTTGCCTGCGTCACTAAAGGGCTGGAGCCGAGCAACAAGCCCAATCATGAAAGCCTCCCGGTGTTATAGAAATAACGTTAAAAAAAAAAGTGTTCAAATGCGAATTACTGATGACTGTGGGTTGCGCTCATTTAGAGTGTAAGATTCTCGTTAGTTTTCAAGTTGCCCATCACAGGAAGGGTCGAGAAGAAATCCGTTGGACTTTCTATAAATTGCTTTTCCGTAGGAATCAAAAGGCGGCCTGCAGCGGGAGGTGTACCGACGGCTGGATGGCTTTTTCAAAGACTGCTGGCAGGTGCGGCAAGACGTGGTGGACGGCAAGTACGTGGCGCTGTGTGACGACACCACCATCATCAAGGTCATGGCCTGGGACTTCGGGTGGGTCAGGGTGACGGACTAACGAGTAAGGATTAATCTAAGCACCGGTTCGTTCAGTCCGTAGTTCTGACCCCAACTCCTCCCCGCCCACAGCACCACCGGGGACTGCCACGTCTACATGGCCCGAGAGAGTGTCATCTCAAGTGTGTGGATGGGCGTTGGCTTCAAGAGGAACTCTTCTTATATTCGGCGAGCCAACAGAGTGTGAGTTGTGTTGTATAACAATCAAAGTTGTGTGTATATATAAATGTGCACGCTATTACGACACGATACGTATGATAATCCCTTATATGTGCGTGTCTGTGTGCGTGAGGCAGCATCAGGATGATTACGGAGGCGGGGCTGGTGCAGCACTGGCTCAATGAAGAGATCGGCCGCGTCCCGCAGTGCCTCAGACCGCCCAGCGCGGACCGCTCTTACGGCATCGCTGCCCTTAACTTAGAATCCTTTGGTGGCCCCCTGCTGGTGCTGGCGGCAGGTGAGCGGACGAGGAAGTTTGTGTGGAAAGGAAAAGTAACGAGTAGATTGATCCATAACTATGACATAGAACACTCCAAAAGATTATAGTTTTCAGTCACAAACATAATGATAACAATGATGTAATGCTTGGTGCATCAGAATCTTTTTAGTCCAGCTCGTAATTTGAGCCAATGCTTCACCACAGGCTTCTGGGTGGCAGTGGTGGCGTTCATGCTGGAGCTGCTGGTGTGGTACTTCCCCTCGAGCCTCAAGTGACTCTCCTGGTGACACTGACTTTCTGCCTTCACTGACGCCACTCCGAATAATACTGGACACCGAGACACATCACCAGCAGACTTGAGTTCAGAAAGCTCCGGCAAAATATGACTCTAAGATAATATCTGTTGGATTTGAAGGAACAAAGAATTATAGCTGAGCTAAAAACATCCATGCTCTCTGCATTCACCATATTGCGATTTTATTGTTTCCTCAATGCACTTCCACCTGTATTTTTGTCCTGCTCAGTCAGTATATTCTTGGCCTCATTATCATAGTATTCATTGGTCCCATTTTACAGCACACTATGTAGATAAAGTGAATTTTAGATGGGAAGTTTAAATTAGTGCCATGTCTTCCCTATCCTTCAATCTGAGGGTCAACAGCCTGGATAAAGATAAAGTGCCGGGCTGTTGAGAATAATCTAGAACGGGTACACTACAGGTCTTCAGAGCAGAAGGTAGGGAAATACATGGAATGGAGATGGTTGGTCATAAAAAAATATATAAATATTGATGCAACAAATGAAAACCTCATCAGACACCAATATAATAGTCTGACTGGGCAGACAATCTGTGTAACAAAAGGAAACCCAGAAGACAAATCCTGATGTCAGTAAGTTCCAGAACGAGAAAAATGGAGGTTAACAAAACTCAAAGAAATCAAAATATTTAACATGAAAAGAAGTGTCAGAAAGTGCTTACAAGTTCAACATCAGAGGAAAAAGACAAGATTGGAACACAGTACGTATAGTTGCAACACTAGTAAGAATAGATCCTGGTTACAAAAGTTTCTGACTGCATTAAGGACACGTGACTGGAATAGCATATAAAGCAGAATCCCAATAAAGGGCAGATGTTATGATGTGTGATATAAAACAGGGAGGTATGAGAGAGCCATTGATTGCCACTATCACTTAGACTATTTGTTTCACAGGTAGTGAAAGTAAAATGGATACAGTATGGTTCCCAAGAAGATGAAAGGGCACATAACTGTCAGGAAGACGATGCCATGAGCGGTGATGAGCGGGGTGGAGGGCCCATGCCTTAGCACTGAATCGAGACATACAACTATTTAAACCACCACAATCAAAGGACTAAATACCAGCGGGGGAAGGCACACAGTTCCTAGCAATGTCAATAGGCGTGCAAATGAGTGGTTATAAAGGTTAATATTAATAATTATAAGAAATCTTTATAGGAGACTGTCATAGAGTGGAGTGTACTATGAATGGCATCAAATATTCATGACATATACATTCATGAACGTCTCAGCGAGTCGTTTCACATTAGGAGCAATATCAGGTATTTGAGAATAATGCTTCTGGACGTAGTGATGAGGAAGGCAAAGCTGTAATATTGGAGAAGTGTAACATGAAAATGGAAGGAAATGGAATATCTTGCATTCAGTGTGTGGATACTACAGTGGAAGAGCCTGCGTATTTGCCAAAAATTAGGGTGATGTGTGCGAATTTACGTAGTATGCGAATCTGCGTATTATTAAGTCCGGGCAATAAAATGTTACAGACTAGAAAAATAAAGGTAACACAAACTAATAAAAGGATGCAGGATGAAGAGAAAGCGTTTTTCCGTCTTGTTCCTGTCGCAAAAGAGTCAAATGTGATGAGCAATAATTTAGCAAAACGGTAGATGAGTAACATGACGTGAATCCTTTATGAATAATTAGAGAAGTTAGGGTACAGAAAAGGATCTCCGTGAGGATCTTACTATATGGTGGCGAGAAGTTAATGCAGTGTAGCTTGAGGAAAGACAATTCATTGGTGACAAATGAGAGATTATGTTATGTACGAAATAAATAACAAACTAATTCCTCTTCAATGACGATACAAAATTCATACCAAAATAACATAAAACAGTAAAACATTATAAATTATGCCATCCATCTTTGAATATCCTCTAAGTAAATAAAACCACACCTGTCATCACATTTCTGATTCACGCGAATATAAGTGGTGGCGGCGACAGGTGTGATGAGGCACCTGCATAATGGATCACGCAGACAGACCTGGTCCCTCTCCTGTCTATTTTAATGAGGAGCGACAGGCAGGCAAGCAGAGTGAGGAATGGGACGGAGCTGATAAAAGGGGCACTAGCAGACATCCCAGGTAGTCAGTCATCCAAGGGCAACGAGGCAGGTGGGGCAGGTAGGAGCCGAGTATGCACCTGGGCAGCAAGGGGAAAACTCTCATGAGGCAACCTCCATCTAACGCATCAAAGGAACACAGGACAAAACATAACGTTCATAGTGTTAGTTCCTTTACACCACAAGCACGGACTGACAAGAAACTGGTTGACAACTGAATTGGTAAAGGGGAATTTTGTTCCGACTAGTGTTTTTTTTTTTTTTTTGGTACACAGGAATCAAGAAATATGTATCACCTGGCAGAAGAGACGCACTAGTATAGAGAGAAACAGCTTGCATTCAGTTCTTGTGGTCCACGTAAATACAATGAGAAGTCGGAACATTGGACGGTCTACGATATATTGTTTAACAGCGGTGTACCTTATCACGAGTTTTGTACATGGTATGAAAGCCAGATGTATTTACTTAGGTTTCTGATTGGGTAATTTCATCATTCTCCGACAGAACTGACTGACCACTTTCCAGGTAACAGTGGATTCTGGTCCGGCTAGTGATTTTACGACGCACGACATCTGAAATTAGTGTAAATGCACCAAGCACGGAAGACGACGCAGTGAGGAGAAAAACGATACGGCGACGGGGAGAATGGCGTCGTCCAAGAGGCCCTTCCTCAGAGTGACCTACGAAGAGGTAATGAGAACTTCAAAATCCAAAGCATGTTGAATAAGTTAGGGTCTTGCTTCTATATAACTTGGGAGTATTAATGGCAGTACTGATTTACCTTTTTCCGAGTTATTATTTAGTTCTCAGTTATACAGTTACAATTCTTTTTCACCCAAAATTACTTTACGTCTATTCGAATGGTTGTTATTGTTATAATCAAATGTTAAGGCCATCACTGAGATGTTTGTCGAGAAGGTCAGGTTACCTCTTCTTTTTAACGAGTTATCAATATTATTATTTAACTTCCTTCTGAGTTACATTCCCTTTGTCTTATTCCATAAACCATGACCCTGCCCTCGCCTGGCCGGCCCTGCAGTGGGTGCCGTGGACGCGCGTGGTGCCCCAGGGGGACGGGTCAGTCAGGATCACGGGGCCGATGGGGAACGTCCTTGACCTCATTTCTAACAACCTGCAGTTCGAGTATGTGTCAAGGTCGTGTCCCATTTTTTAATTAACTCAATGAATTATCAATATAATCGATGACAAAAACATCTTACGGAATCCTGAGCATCAGCTAGATCTTCAACGAATTTTGCCATATTATCAAGATGTTAAAAAACAGAACTTTAGAGACTGTTACTATGTCAAAAGCTATTCATGGTGCTGGCAGTTACGAATTGGTTCGGTCTCCCGAGAAGGTGTGGGGCGGCCCCGACAAGAACGGCAGCTGGAACGGCATGCTGGGGATGTTGCAGCGGGAGGTGAGTCCCGTGGGGGAGGACATGATGGAGGGGCTCTAGGGCTTTGGTTGCACCCGAATGTCAGGCTACTAAGAGGAAAGCTCTGTAGGTGCAAGAATGGGCAAAACCTAAATAATTTAACAGGCATTATACTTAACCACGAAGATATCAAAGGCGTCACTATTATCCAACAAAATGTGATTCACAAATCTAACCACCAGGACGCAGAGTTCGCTGTGGGCCCCTTCACCATCACGGCCCAGCGGGAGACGATCTCCGACATGTCGGTGCCGCTGTCGGGTGCCAACAAGGAAATGATGATGCAGAGGCCGACACTCAAGACGGACGTGTCGGGATTCCTGCGACCCTTCACGGTGGAGGTGAGGCCCACTGATATCTGTGTATGCATTGTCAGCTCACGACGTAGCAATCGACCTAATCCATCCATGTAACATATCACACTCTTCTCGCGGTGCTGGAGTCTGACGCGCTTCAGTAGCCCCTCTGCTGAGGTGCTGAGGCAATGTTCCATTACACAGGTGTGGCTGCTGACGGTGCTGAGTATGGTGGCGATCAGCTGCGCGACGATGTTGGTAGTGTGGGCTGAGGGACGCGTCTTCGGCGACACAGTCAGGAATATCTTCTCGCAGACGGTGATGTGGGTGCTGAAGGCGCTCACGCAGGAGGGTAAGTCAGTGAATGACAGTTTAGCAGCTGCTGGTGTATGAGCATGTGAATTGGAGTATATCTCGGCCGTGTGCTTAGTGAGTACGTGTAATTGACTAACAAGGCGAGCGAAGGTATGATATCAACTAAAACTATTGCTGTTAACACGATTATTGTTTTTGCTGCTGCAGCAGCTACTGCTGGTGTTCCTGCAATTCCTGCCGATATTACAACGTCACTCTCTCAGGGTCCAAGTGGCTGCCACGCCAAGACGGGGGTCGTGTACTGGTCACCACGTGGTTGCTGGCGTCCCTTGTGTTCATGTCCTCCTACAGCGGCATCCTCACGGCCATGATCACCCTTCCCCGCGTCACTATTCCCATTGACTCCTTGGCTGACCTGGTGGCGCAGGACAAACTCCCGTGGAAGGTGGAAGGCGGGACATCGCTGCACCAATATTTCAAGGTAAGTGCCAGCAGTGATCTGCTTCTCCGTACAACAGCCTGTAGTGCTAGCCGTCGAAGAGTTTTCATTGTATCCATGCAGTATTATAAAGTAGTAATCATTCGCTGGTGACCGTTCAGTTCTCGGGGTCTATGTAAACTTAATGAGCACGGGCCGGAGCAGTGGACGGTCTATGATGTCCTGGCTAACTTTTACGTACCTTTCAGGGATTTTGTTTCATTGTGAGAAAGTAGGTTATAGGTTTCTTACTATATAGTTAGCTTCACAATCCTGACAGTGCTGACGTAGGTGCCATAGCCATATAGTTGACGCATTTCGCTTGAATGAAAGTGACTTCATTGCTTTGTTGTTTATTCATCCAATCCTTAATACCTAAGTTATGATTCATCACGTTATCATGCCAATCAATGTCATAACAACGAGTAAACCTTTCAGAGTTGATGAAACGATGAGCCCTTAATCCCTTGCCAGGAAGCCAAGAGCGGCATCCCGCTGGAAGTGTACCGGCGGCTGGGCGGCACGTTCAAGGACTGCTGGGAGGCACGACAGGAGGTGGTGGACGGCAAGTACGTGGCGTTGTGCGACGACACCACTATCCTCAAGGTCATGGCCTGGGACTTCAGGTGGGTCGTGGGGAAGGAAACGAACAAGATTTGAAACGTGACCCGTTCTTTGTTCCATTAGTTTCGTCTCAATCTCCATCCCGCCCTCAGCACAAACGGGGACTGCAACGTCTACATGGCCCGAGAGAGTGTCATCTCCAGTGTGTGGATGGGCCTTGCCTTCAAGAGGAACTCTTCTTATATGCGGCGAGCCAACAAAGTGTAGGTGTGATGTACAATACAAAGAAACATGAAAATAGGACTAATCTGAATGTTATACCCAGCAATAATTGTAATAGATCTATACATGTATAAGGCAGAATACGGATGATGACGGAGGCGGGGCTGGTGCAGCACTGGCTCAACGAAGAGATTGGCAGCGTCCCGCAGTGCCTCAGGCCGCCAACCGCGGACCGCAGTGACGGCATCGCTGCTCTCGACCTGGAGTCCTTCGGAGGTCCCTTACTAGTGGTGGCTGCAGGTGAGGAGGAGACTCCTTGCAAGACTAAAGCCACACATCATATTCTATACCACACCATTCTGAAAACTGACGAAACTGATCTGTGTTTACTTCAAGAGAATCCTTTGTTAAACCAATCTCGCTACGCCGGCAGGTTCATTAGTGGCGAGCGTTACCTTCACGCTGGAGCTGCTGGTCTGTCGCTTTTCAGCCTGGAACCTCAAGTAACCTTCGCTTAGTGACGCCGACCCTCCGTCCCTCAACGCCCGCCGTTAACACAAAAAACAAGAACGCCAACGACCCAGCCTTATCGCTGCCCAAGACTTCAAGATCGTCCATCACATCACGACCCGGAGACAGTGCCAGTACTAGAGGAACTACAGACTTAAGAAACATATGCTGTTGAAGATGTAACGCTTCAGTAAGTTGCAAATAAATAATATTCACTGTACAGTATTCATCATTATCCCTTTCCACAAAATCCTCCCTTCCTTAACGAACAAGAAATCATAACAAGCTTTTTTCATAAGAGAATTTATCAGCGGCTGTCTTTAAATCATTTTACGGGTATACTTTCTTTGTATGAATACCTGAAGACAAATACAATCCTATGTTTTAATATATTTACACGTTTTACAACTTATTGGAGTGGGTAGAAGCCCTTAATCCATTACGCTATGGCCGAGTAACGTAAACACTAATGTGAAGTAAATATACCTTTCTCTAGAAAAAAGAAAAAAAATAGAAATAGGTACTCAAAATTTATTGTCTGAAAAAAATGACAGTTTTAACTTCTGCACTTTCATTTATTTTGTAACTTTAATTATACTAGCAACAAGAACTGAATGTTTTAGGGGCAACTCAGATAATTCAACAAACACAAGATATAGAACTATAAGATATACTATAAAATGTCGAAGTATAAATGACTGAAACTGAAGAGGCGAGCATTGAGCCGCGTACACCCAGGTCATGTGAGCTTCAGCTGTGGGGGCGGCAGCCTCTTGACACCACTGGGGACCATACCGAAGAGCGCCAAAATAAGAGTATTTTTTAGTTAAAAAAAAAAATTGCAATGCATATATATATATATATATATATATATATATATATATATATATATATATATATATATATATATATATATATATATATATATATATATATATATATATATATATATATATATATATATATATATATATATATATATATATATATATATATATATATATATATATATATATATATATATATATATATATATATATATATATATATATATATATATATATATATATATATATATATATATATATATATATATATTAAAAGAAAAACTGTTACCACTTTCTATGATTAGAAATTATAGAGGAATGCTATGAACATTAAAAGACTATGTATGGGGAAAAAAAAAAATCTATGTTATATAAATCATGTTAATTTCAACATACAAAAACTGAATGCTTTAGGGGCAACTAATAAATACAAAAAAAAATACTGAGACTTACTATATACCTATACAATAACTGGTAAAGAGGATTTGTTTTCGTAAAACTACAAAAAAAGGTTTCTCATTTTTATTTACCCCTATTTAAAACTATGAAGTTGAGTGCAAAGTTCTTTCCAATAATAACCTGTGCAATCCACACAGAGATGTTTGGTGTGCCGAGGCTACACAGGGCGGCGACGGATGTGGCGCCTGTCTTCCTGTCTTCGGTCCTCTGGCTCAGTAAGCCCCGCGCCATGGGAGATCTGCAGCGTGTCCGTGCTGGGTGGCTTAAAGGTGCTATCACACGGACGTTTTCTGGTGTCTTTTATTGGCATCCAGCCGCCGGTACCGGTGGCAAGGAGCGCTCTTCCTATTACACGCGCAACATATGTTTTCGGCCTCAGCACAGATCAAAACAAGCAGGATGGACTGTGACCGCCTTGAACGAATTGGGCTTAATTTGTGCATCGTGGCTCATATTGTTGGGATACTCCTTCAGAGCTTCTGCTGATTTCTTGAAAGCTTCTCTCTTCATATTTCTCTTCGAATAGTTTTCATCCCTGGTGTCCCACAGACACTTGTTTTCCCGATAGAGTTCACAGAGGGTGGCCAGATCATCCTTGGACCAAATAATTTGGTCCATGGCTAGACAATGCCCACACGACAGCTGAGAGAATGTAAACAAAGACCCCAGTACTGGCTTCAAGATGACGATAATTGGCGTCTCGTGATTTTAAATCAGAAAAAAAATCATGAATTAAATCAAAATTAAATATACTGTATTTAAAACGATTAAGTATATATATCAAAATAATATATAATTTATTATATATATATATATATATATATATATATATATATATATATATATATATATTATATATATATATATATATATATATATATATATATATATATATATATATATAGGTACTGCTGGTAACTTGGTAACATATAGTCCCATGTCTTTCTTTGGCTCTGTGGTGGATAGTGGAGTGTTTCCCATGTGGTATTGGTATGCTGGAGATCCGTTCACTGGTAGCCTGGTAAAATATAGTCCCAGTTCTTTATCTGCCTCTGTGGTGGATAGTGGAGTGTTTCGCATGTGGTATTGGTGTGCTGGATATCCCTTCACTGGTAGCCTGGTAACATATACTCCCATGTCTTTCTCTGCCTCTTTGGTGGAAAGTGGAGTGTTTCCCATGTGGTATTGGTGTGCTGGATATCCCTTCACTGGTAGCCTGGTAACATATACTCCCATGTCTTTCTCTGCCTCTTTGGTAGATAGTGGAGTGTTTCCCATGTGGTATTGGTGTGCAGGACTTTACATTTTCCTTCGTTACATTGTAGCCACAGACACTTTTTGATCCTTTCCTGTAGCTTGGTGAGGTCTTCTGATAAGGGGTTAAAGACGTTGAAGGTCTTGGCGAGGCTTGCCGCCTTGTTTGAAAATCTTGAGCACTTCTTTCTTTGGTAAACACTTTTCTACACTTTTCATGCACTGTCACCTTTTTCAATCCTTTTAGCTGAGAATGTATTCCATCTTTCCATTCACTGGTGTAGTCTATCTGTGTTTTCACACCTCTCTTTCACTCCACGATTCACTCCCTAAGAAAGATTCCCTTCACAAATGAAACATTTCCCTGATGAAGAATTTTATTTCCACAAAATAAGAATTAATGGCTCTTCAACTGTCCTTATTCATGCACCCTCAAACAAAATGAAAAACTACAATTAATGTAAGAGTTTAGAACATCCTTCAGTAAAGCATACAAGATCATTTTCCATGTCATATTACGTATCGGGGTATGACTAAAAAACATGCACACATTCTCGCTCCTCTAGCGTCAAAACCGCGCACCGCACTTGGAAACGTTATAGAGCATTTCTTGTAGAAACTTTTATGTAAATTATTTTATATATTGACACATTTTCCTCTAACGTGAGTCCTAAGTGAGATAATTACAAAAAAGAAAAAATAACGTTTTTGGTCGCCATTTTTTCAAGATGGCGGCCAAATCCCGGGCGGTAGAGGGGTGCAAAATTCATATGTTATTAAGTTAAGTACCCTATTACGAAGATAATAAAACTTATTGCAGCTTTCCATGATTTTTCTCCTTATTCAAAACCCTGTCGATTGGCCCACGAAGTAATCAAATAGAAATTGCTAAGTTTTTAACGGGCAAGACGCGCCTCGATGTTCCCCACGGCCTCACGAAGCAGCTACGGGGAAATATAGAGGAGCCGGATGGCCAATGAGAAGACAAAAAACAGTAAACCAACTGACCTGTGCCGCCAAGCTGTTGCGTCCACTTTCCAGTCAGCCGATGAATCTGAAACGATACAAAATATTATTAGTATTAATCATCGGCATTGTTTGGAAAATTATATATGATTATGCTGCATCTTACACACAGCGCAGTTGACCTACCACAATAATGGTAAACTTATATAAAAGACTATAACTAAGGATACTGAAATTATTATAAAATACATAAAAAAACATTTATTATTTATCTTTCTTTGATCTCTCCATATGATGCAGAAATTCATCGAGTAAATTCATGAAATTATGCAAGAAAGTAACGACAAAACGTCATTACGAGCCACTCAAGCACATGAGTACCATCATCGTCTTGACGTAACAGTACTGGTAAAGAATGTTCGTCAGTGAAGCAGTTTATATGACACAGAGGCATCGGTTCTGTGCATTACACAGTACAACATCAATTAAACACTGGCGCGATGCATGAAGGAGACGGCAGTTCACATGGGAGCAGCAGCAGCTCAACACTCCCCATCAATCAAGAGCTTTTAAGACAATTATGTGCCCCAGTCGCCCTTTACTGACATGGTGCAGAGCTCCCAAGGTGCGGGGCTCACTGTGTCAGAGGACCAAGGACAGGAAGACACGATACACAAGCCACACCCGTCGCCGCCCGGTGTGTCTCGTCAAACCAAACCTCATTGTGTGGACTGCACAGGATATGATAGGTAAGAACTTTGCAATCAGTCCAATAGTATTTTTATAGGGGTGAATAATAGTAAAAAAAATATTTATTACCAATAGAACCTTTTTTATAATATTTGCAAAATATATTCCCCAATTAGTTATTGTATACGTAGTTATTGTATTGTATAGTTATTTTATGCTAAATCTTTTTTTTGTGTATTTTTTGAGTTGCCCCTGACGAATTCAGCTCTTGTTAATTGTAATTAACATGATATATACAAAGGTGAAAAATATTTTCTGCTCAAAATTCGTCTTTTATGCTCAAAACATTACTCAAATAATTTCTAATCATTAGGTGTTTTGAAAACAAAATGAGCATGAAAAGATTCACTATTTTGAACATCCATCGCGGCAAGGAAGGACAAACACACAACAAAGGCGTTCCCTGTAAACGTTGATCTTGGCACTATTAGACAGAAGATCTGTGAGCACAGTAATATTGGTACAGTGTTTGTTAGTCATTCGTCGCTTTCAAAGAAAGTTATTGTGGCATCCAGGATAACAGAAGTCTTTTTTTCACCGATAACTTGTTGCACGGTTTTGGAAGAATAAAAAAAGGCTGAAAAAAACAAAATAAAGTCACTATTGCTTTTCTTATAATCAACAAATCATTCTTGCTCTCCATTACATGGTGATATGACTGCCACATATGTTTGTTATTTTGGTACTGAATTACCTATAATTATGACAAAAATTAGATTACAAACACGTTTCCGAACCAAACCGTCGAGAATAATCACCAAAAGGAGCGAGTTTCTTCCATAGAAGGAGCTTCGTTAAATAAAGCCTAAATAAAGAATAAACTTTATAATATATGATCGTATGTATTACAGAATCTCTAATATCCTCAAGGAAATTTACCTTCATAAATATCTCATCACGCTGTACGTCCTCTGAAAATGTGTGTTAAATTCATAAGGAGGAATATACGTATGTATTATGCATGTGTGTGTGTGTGTGTGTGTGTGTGTGTGTGTGTGTGTGTGTGTGTGTGTGTGTGTGTGTGCGCGCGTCTAGGTATATGTATATGCAAATTCATGAATTGTGTCTCCGTGTATATACGATTGTCCGCATGCGCAATGCATTTAAATTTTAAGTTCACCTACACGTGGGTAAGAATCTAAATAACAACAGAGGTAGCAATAAAATGAAAGGTACTAATAAACTTGCCAAATAATTAATTATCCAACAAACAGACCAACTGACATTTATAAGAACTAACAGACAGATTAAGCGACGAATTAACAGACAGACAAGGAGGAATGCCTGACTCCCTCCCTCCCTCACCAGCAGGTAAAGATCACGTATATAAAATTATTACAAACGGCATAATAATTGAAATCAATATTGATGAATAACGGCAACACCTGTCATCACTTTTCCCACCGCCCCCTCATTTAGTGAAGCCGACAGGTGCGATGGACCGCTACATGATGGATAAAGTAGACTTACCTGGACCCCCACCTGTCTATTTTAATGAGGCCTGTGAGGCAGGTGAGGGAGGTGACAGGTACGCGTGGCACAGAGTCAGTCAGCAATAGGCAGTGAGGCGGGCAGGCCGGGCAGGTAAGCTCCGTAAGGTAAAGTGTCATGACTCCCCATACCTGAAGGCTTCAACTCACTCACTTTCACTCCCACGAAAGCACAAATATGAAGTTTGTTATCAGCGAGTAGCGGGCTTTTTTTTTTATTATTGTTTCCTTTTTTGTGTGCCCTTGAGCTGTCTCCTTTGTTGTAAAAAAAAAAAGGGGGGGGGGGGGACAAAAGAGCTACCGATGACGGAAAAGCCCTTCAGATGTTAGAAGAATTAGTGGTGTACCAGGTGACGCTCATACAGACAGGAAAGAGATCTAGGTCCTGCGAAGGTTTATGGTTCCTCATCTTCCGTTACAGACCGGTCAACTAAACTGGAATGACCTGGAAAACTTAAACTCTGACCAAGCGTGGCAAAAAAATACCTCTAATTACCATTCTTTTTGAGCGACAAGACTCACCTTAAAAAGACTTCGGGATGACTAGTCTTTGATATATTGTATTTTCATAGTGGGACAATTTGCTTTATCCAAACTCTAAGGAGCAGACTTCGCATTTCACTTCAAGCTGGAGTGATAGTTATTTCTGGTTGCTGGACTTATATATCATTGTTATTCTCCTACTCCTCTTCCTTTTTGTTGGTGTTATTATTATTGTTATTATTATTATTATTATTATTATTATTATTATTATTATTATTATTATTATTATTATTATTATTATTATTACTACTACTACTACTACTACTACTACTACTACTACTACTACCTCTACAGCCATCACTATCAAACTGTAACATCATTATTATTGTTATTGTAATAATTTCCCTTTTTAAAATACCTGGCTGGCAATGACCTAACCTGAAGGTAGAAGGTAGAAAATAAACAAAAACGTCATACTACATCACTACACGCTGACACACAACTCTTCAAAAACTTGGATTCATGCAAAATGTTCTCACGAAACTATTATTGACTGAAAACATAAGCACAAAACGATGAAAGAGGAATGTTAATAGAATAGCTTATTTTTTCAACAGATAAATAAGAGAAAACAACTCACAACGATCAAGAGCAAGACAAAGGACTCAGATCTAGGCCGGTCATGACGGCGGCAAGAAGACCATTTCTCAAGATAGCCTGCGAGGAGGTACTGTTTTGTTAATAAACACTGATATTAACTAGATAGAATACCATGACTGTATGAAGAAATACAGTATTGTTCTTTCGTAACCTGATATGTATCGTCTATCAGCAAAGGAAAGGCAATATTGCTCCATAGTAACTCAATATGTATCTTCCTTCAGTAAGGGAATTGCAATACTAGAAGGGAATGGCCAAGCAATGGAGAATGTGTAATTTGGGCGAAGACTGTATATACACCTTTAGTTGGTTAGGTGAACACGCAGACTTCTGTGGCACACCTTTACCACTCCCCCTCGCCCTCCGTGCCGCAGTGGGTGCCATGGACCAAGCTGGTGCGGGCACAGGACGGGACACTCAGCATCGAGGGGCCCATGAGGAACCTCCTGGACGTATTCTCCATATCGCTGCGATTCGAGTCAGTCTAAATAAGATTTTTTTTAGTCTAGGACCTAGGGCGTTGAGAAACTTCCCATTTACTGAAGATTTAGGCTCAAATTCCTTGAAGTTTATATCAGACTTCAAAAAAAACGTTGTGGATTCCGGTCAAAATCTATACACGATTATCTGTACTATGAGACAGGTTCATTTGTCTTACTAATGTACATTTGCATGGCAGCTACGAGCTCACGCAGTCCCCAGAGAAGGTGTGGGGCGGCCCGGACGAAAAAGGCAACTGGAACGGCATGCTGGGAATGCTGCAGCGGGAGGTGAGTTACGAAGAATAAGAGGACGTTCACAGTCCGTCCTGGCGGTGTAGAAGATATACAAGAAGGAACATACACACATTGACAGCAGAATACGGAAGGATACAGCCGAGAACATAATGATATATAACAGACAGACGCATGCACAAACAGACGAATGCATGAGACATTAAAAAAGTGTATCACTATCCCCAAACACCTGTACAAGTGTGCCTGGATTAAATTGCTTCTCCGTCTGGAACAGGAGGTGGAGTTCGCGGTGGGCCCCTTCACGGTCACGCCGCAACGCGAGACCGTGAGTGACCTGTCATACCCGCTGTCCGGCGCCGCCAAGGCCATCCTGATGACGCGCCCGAAGTTGGACACCGACATGGCTGGCTTTGTCAAGGTCTTCCGTTTCGAGGTAATGAACTGATAGGATGCCTTCCACGTGATGTTTTTAGGATTATATTGCATCATGGGCCGAGGCAGCAGAAATTATATAATTCTAATATTTCATACACTTAGAATGGCAGAGCTATGTAGAGATCCTGCCTGTTGCGTCAGCATTTAGGCGGGAGTCTGGCGGGAGCAAATAAATATAAAGTAAATCGTACAGTCCCGCGCAAGATTAGCTGTATTGTAGGCTGAAGCCCAAAAGAAGAAAATACTACTGAGAGTACACTTCAGCTATTGTGCTCTTCCCATGTGGTGTTTCGTGCCTCCTCCATTTGAACACAGTGTCGTTTGAATTCTGATCGTCAGCACGTGTTGCTCCTCTCAGATCTGGCTCCTGTTACTGATGTCCATCATAGTGATGATCATCGTCACAACACTGGTGGTGCGCGCCGAGAACAGTCTGCTTGGCGGCAAAATGAGGAACGTGGGCGCCAGAGTTTCTATGTGGGCTCTGAAGACACTCACGCAGGAGGGTGAGTCGCTATTTGGTGCTCTGTAATCAAATAATAGTTGAGTCCGCTGCAGCCTCCGGCCGCCTCCTGGATATGCAACTTATGCAGCTCGCACACCGACGCAACCAATTGCGTGAAGCCAATTGCTTACGACTTCGCAACCAGATGAGTTGCGACTGACACTTTGGTTTCATTAGAATCCCGCAGATCGAGGGGACTGAAACTGGGTTGGGAGTTGCTGATGCTGTGCTGATCGTGTGGCGATCACTTGAATTGTGGACTCGCTTGCTTGAGTGTTACCAGTAGCTTTTCTTCAACGCTGATAGCATTTCTGTGATCTGTTTTCTATTTAAAAATCTGTGGTTTCATCAAACGAACTAGTGCACTAAGGTTTCTTTAGACATTCTGTAATATTCTTGAAATTTCACAAGGTCCACATTCAGCTCCTACGCGGCAACAAATCTCATTCGCTGAGAATTTTTTGTATAACATGGATGAACCCATGATAGCTTTTTCCCAATACTAACACACCAAAGAAAAGCTACGCCATCTTCATCCCATGACATTGTTGTAACTATAAATAATCGTTCCGTTGCGAGGACCTCAAGGCGACCGATCGTATGCGGCCAGTTGCGCACAATCGGTTTCATGCAAATGGCTGCGTTGGTGTGCGAGCTGCCTGTTGCAAGTTCAGAGGTTTCCAAGAATAATGAGTTTCCAATGGCCTTAAATATCACATAACAAAGTGACTTCCTGATTGACTGTGACAAATCGTTTTTTTGTTTTTTTTTTGTTTTTTTTTGTTTTTGTTTTTCCTCCTCCTCCAGGCTCCGAGTGGCTGCCGAAGCATACCTCCGGTCGTGTGCTGGTCACCACATGGATGCTGGCGTCCCTGGTGTTCATGTCCTCCTTCAGCGGCATCCTGACCGCCATGCTCACCCTGCCCCGCGTCAACATTCCTATTGACTCAATCTACGACTTGGTAGCCCAGGACAAGATTCCCTGGAGGCTGGAGGCGGGCTCCTCCATGTTCCAGTACTTCAAGGTAAATTTTGCGTATTCCTTTAGGTAGCAAATGCATGGCAAAGAAATATGGAAAGTTTCTTGACCACATCCTTCTCCTCTCCGGCAGGAGGCTACGGACGGCGTGCGTCGGAAGGTCTTCTTGGGGAGGTCGGGAACCTTCCAGGACTGCTGGGCGGCGAGGCAAGAAATAGCCAACGGGGAATTCGCGGCAATCTGCGACATCATCACCATGAAGAAGGCCATGGCGTGGGACTACAGGTGAGGCCCGCCCACCTGGCCTTAGTCGGGGCGTGCAACATCATTATTGCTGCCTCTAAAGCTGTAGTACTTTTGCTTGAGTCCAGATTTTAGAACAAAGGGAAAAGTAGTCTTATAATAGCTTGAGGTCGAATTTATTAGGGTGGACATTTTAATATATCTCTGGGGATCCTTCTCGTTCTGTTTTCTTTGATTGGAGCAGCGTCTAGCGAGCCTTTTTGTTCCTGTTTTTGTTTTTTGCCAGTGAGCTGCCTCCCTTGCTGTAAAAAAATAAATAAATAAAAATGACATGGACAAAGTGGTGTCAAAGAACGTCCGGTTAAGTAAAGCGTGAGTTGTTCAGGCAGGAAGGACTGTGTGCATTAGTGGACGCATGACATAGTACAATACATTGGTCTAATTTACGATAATGACAGGCTATATAGTATTCCGAGCATCGAGACGTCCATCATTTATGTTTGCTAACGTGGAGGTAATGGCAGGGCTCGGGGCAGGGCGGCTGTATGGCGTAGTGTGCACAGCGACTCCTTCCCTCAAGACGAATGATATTATTAAGGAAACGGGGTTGACGGATGATGGTGACAGGTAGTACATTATTACAACCATCGAACCATCCATCACTCCCTCTTGTTGATCGGGAGAGGTGATTTGTGCGCTGTGGGCGTTACAAAGCAATACTGAGCCCCTTCTTGACACCCTGCGCCCTTTGTCAGCAGTACCACCGGGGACTGCCACCTGTACATCGCTAGGGAGATGGTCTACTCCAGCGCCTGGGTGGCCGTCGCCTTCAAGAGGAATTCGTCTTACTTCGAACGAGCCAATGACGTGTAAGTCGTGGATCTCAGTCTGGGCAAAGTGGCGTTCTCGATTAGTCAAGGAAACCTTGCAAATATATCAACTAAATTATAATGTTTAGTCTATAAGTTTTGTCTTTTTATCAGTGAACTCTAGTGTAATGTAAAGAGTAGCACGATAAGATTAACGTCGACAAACACTTATTATCGGTAAGATCAAGCAAACTTTGTTAAATATATCCAAAAATTACCAAATAATTTAATGTTCTTCGATGTCTGTATATTTAACATTATTTTAGTCAACGTGGAATAAACTGACATCGATGTAATGAGGAAAGGCAGACTAGTGTTATCGATCAAGTCAAGCAAACGTTGTTGTATATATCTTTTCAAACAGACATAGCTACTAATTTATTCACTGTCGCTTTTATTTATTTTCAGTCTCATATAACATGTTTTCAAGACACAAAACACTTGTATGCATTGTTTGTTACAAAGGCTGCACTTCATCACGCTTATTGTCATTTGTTACACGCTGACACGCTCGCTCCTTTAGTCTTAGCAGTATTCAGCTATAATACTTCATCCTCAAACAGAATGATGTCACATCGTCTCATGCTACTTTTCGTTATTATTTTAATCAAGTGGTGACATAAGCGCCTTAAAGAAAAGATTGCCTCCCTATCATCTCTTAACTACGATGTTTATTCTTGGCAGGACAAACGTTTTATCGAATTAACTTCCATATGACGTATGTTAGAAAACTCAAACACTAAAGTTGGATATGGAGCTGTCAACTTGCTGACTGATTATATTATGCATCTTTTGTGTGTATCCAAGCCATTTTTTTTTTTTTTTTTTTGCAGCTATTGCGCCCGGTAGCTTCTTTCCTTCCGATGGATGGGGTCAGTCCTCCAAGGCTTTTAGGAGTCTGATGGTCGCCCCAGCCCGTTCTGCGCAGGGCAGTGTTTAGATGGCGCCATCTTGCGCATTGGCTCATGCTGCCCTCATTCCTCATCTGATCCTAGAATCTAGAGTCCGGGTTGGATAGGTGGTTTCTAGGACAGCATGGTGGCAGGACCTTATTCTGTGTAGCATCCTCAATTTCCCATTATATTCCCGTTTTCTCCAAACCATTAACATGTTTCCATTTTATCTGTGAGCTTTTTCATGCAGCATCCGCGCGTTGATAGAGGCGGGCCTGGTGGACCAGTGGCTGCGGGAGGTCATCGCCGTCACCCCGCAGTGCCTCCAGCCTCCCACGGCGGACCACACCGGTGGTGTCTCCCCGATCGACCTCAAGTCCTTCACCGGCCCCTTGCTGGTGCTGGTGGCAGGTGGGTGGCGGGGGCGTGGCAGAGTGAGAGATGCCCTATGAACAATAACTACATCAGAACAGTTAACGAACCAATATCATATAACTGTACACTTCTACTGTCTTTCCTTCTCCCCTACCTGTACCTGCACTACTGACCTACTTCCTTTTCTTACTATATCCTTCATTAAGAAAAAGTCACTTGTTCTAGCCGCATTCACCTTGCCCTTAGGAACTTTAGATATATTCACTAAGCCTCAATTTCCTATATAAAGGTCACGTCTTGCGTCTGAGTGAGGAGGTAAAAGATGTTGTACTAATATATGTTATAAACATTATACTGCTGCGCGCAAACTAACACAAGGAGATTTTTTTTTACAGCAAAGGAGACAGTGCAAGGGCGTAAAAAAAATAGTAATAATAATAATGGGAAAAAAAGCCCGCTACTTACTGCTCCTAAATAGAGAGGAGTGGCCAAAAAGAGAAATCAATTTCGGGAGGAGAGGTGTCCTGATACCCTCCTCTTGAAAGAGTTCAAGTCGTGGGCAGGAGGAAATACAGATGAGGGAAGATCGTTCCAGAGTTTACCAGCGTGAGGGATGAAAGAGTGAAGATGCTGGTTAACTCTTGCATAAGGGGTTTGGACAGTATAGGGATGAGCTTGATCAGAAAGTCGTGTGAGGCGAGGCCGCAGAAGGGGGTGGAGCCATGCAGTTAGCAAGTTCAAAGGAGCAGTCAGCGTGAAAATATCAATAGAAGATAGAAAGAGAGGCAACATCGTGACGGAATTTAAGAGGTAGAAGATTATCAGTAAGAGGAGGAGAGCTGATGAGACGAAGAGCCTTAGACTTCACTTTGTCCGGAAGAGCTGTGTGAGTGGAGCCCCCTCACACGTGAGATGCATACTCCATACGAGGGCGGACAAGGCCCCTGTATACGGATAGCAACTGTGCGGGGGAGAAGAACTGGCGGAAACGATACAGAACGCCCAACCTCGAGGAAGCTGATTTAGTGAGAGAGGAGATGTGAAGTTTCCAGTTAAAAAGATTATTTGAGAGCGGCGTGAACTGTCTATTAACTCAAGTTACAACACGTTTTCCCCTCAGGTGAGGTGCTCGCCGCGTTTGTCTTCGGCGTGGAGGTGTTGACGAGGGCGCGCTGTGCTCCCAGACCTTAACACCGTTGACCTGGCTGTACCTTGCGTGGGTTTGCTGCCCGTGGCCACGCTGCCGGCAAGACAAGTCCCGCAGCGCCCACCACTCGCCTCAGATTGCTCATTGCCTTCTGTCAACTCAATAACCTTCGTCACTCATTAACGAAGAACATTAACTGTGCATTAGAAACCTTATTTTTTCTCTCATTCGTTACCATTAAAGATGAAATATGATATTGATAACAGTTTCACTCTAGCACCTGCCTGCCACTCGAGGCTTAGTGACTTTTCTAATATGTGCAGCACAAAATCACCAATAAAAGACTCCATCACTAAGATACCTTTGAATCATTTATTGCCGAAAGATTATTACGAACCGAGCCTGGTATGAATAAACAACATTATGAACAAGAACATTCTATTGTCCTTAGGAGTAGCAACGAATGAATGTTATTACGAGCTTCAGGAGTTCATGTTATATTGATCGCCGTCAGAAATAGTGAATTAGGAAAGACTCAGATAACTGTCTCTCTTTCATCAATAAAAGGTAGATAAAAGGTAGAATAATTTAAACAATGAATATCACATGAACGACAAGAAAGTCGTACCTCATTGTGTTTCTGTCGACAATAATATCAAAGTGCCTACAAGAACTAAAAGAAAAATAAGAATCCAAAATATCAGAGAGAGAATAAGATGAACTAATGCAAAATAGATCCAGTAACAATCAAACTAATAACCGAGACGAGAGAACAGCCAACACACATGCAGACAGAAGCAATCCAGGTGAGAAATGAAATGGTGCAGACAGACAGATGATGATTACAAAGCCACACACGACTCGGCATTACTCAGCGCGTCAGCTCCGACCGCCAACTTAACACATGTGTCAACACCAGACAAGCGCATCGAACCTTGCATATATAATGGCCGCAAAAATTCCTGTCCATCCATCCGTCTCTTTTTACGAGGAGCAGGGAAGGAGGGGAAAGGGCAAGAGGAGCAGGAGGAGAAGGAGGAGGAGAAAGAGACTAACTGTAATGGGATTTAAGCGTTGAGTAGATGCATGGTAAAGGTAGTCAGTTATCGGGAGGCCACAAGAGAGTCAGGTAAGGTGCAGATTCTCCTTCCTCTCCGTTTACCTCTCTTACAGCCACCAAGGGAGTTAGAAGGACAGAAAGCGGTAAGGGGACGGAGGAAAGTGTTGAGCTAAGATTTTCACTTATTAGACCCATGAGGCAGGTAACAGGTGAGCTTAGGATTTATTTTCTTTTTTATTTATTTATCAGTATATATTTATTAATTCATGTGCTACATCGATGGTGTAGCAGAGACCACTTCGTTGTTGGAGGCAAACTTAGTGAAGTGGAAAGCGTGACAGGTTGGTGAGGTGAACTTAATGTTTTTTTTTTCCCAACATCAGTTTTTAGGTAGAACATTAAAACGAATACGAAAGACAAGTGCCTAAATAATAGTAAAAAAAAAAGAACAATAACAGCTGCATGACAGGGAAAAGACACATCAGAACAGTGGTAAGAAATAATTACTCTGCCTTCGTTTTCAAAGTTAAGGTTTTACGGTAAATTAACAAGATAAGAAAGAGAAATCCGAAGAAAGTAAGTTATCTGAATCATAGAGAAAAAGGAAAGATGTCATGATAGTCAAAAGAAATATATATTGCTGAGACTTCATTTCTAATATGAAAGTTTTAAGGGCAAATGTGATAAGAAAGAGAAGTCCTGAAGTTATAAAAAAGTCAGCAATTATCCATTATTTGAGGAGCAGAACAGTAGACAGAGAGAGAGAGGACAGACGTCAGAATAGTCGAGAGAAATGTACATTGTTGTGACTTAATTTCCAACATCAAAGTTTAAAGGGATATTTATTAAATAAGAAAGATAATTCAGGAAATGAAAACAAAGCCAGCATTGAGATTTTTTTCGAACAGCAGAACAGCAGAGAAAGAGAGGGCAGACATCAGGATATAGTCTAAAATATATATGTGACCATTTTAAACATCAAAGTTTAAGAGAAAATGAAATAATAAGCAAGAGAAGCACGGAAATGAGAAAAAAAATAACACTGATCCATTATCCGAAAAGCAAACAACAGAGCGAGAGAAGACAAGCGGCACGACAGTTGAAAGCAACCAAAGAGCGACACAACCCACGACCCGGCCGTCTTGGCGCTCCAGGAGCCGCTGCTGAAGGTGGGGGTGGAGGAGGTAAGCTTCGTGGGACTCGGCGTTAATTAAAATATCATAATCCTAAAATAAGTACAAGAAAAATTAACTGTATAATCTGAGTTAGCTGCACATCAATTCTCTCTCTCTCTCTCTCTCTCTCTCTCTCTCTCTCTCTCTCTCTCTCTCTCTCTCTCTCTCTCTCTCTCTCTCTCTCTCTCTCTCTCTCTCACACACACACACACACACACACACACACACACACGGCCCGGTAGCTTAGTGGATAGAGCGTCTGCCTCACAACCAGAAGGACCGGGGTTCGATTACCCGGCCGGGTGAAGATAAGTTGGGTTTATCTTCTTTCACGTGTAGCCCCTGTTCACCTAGCAGTGAGTAGGTACGCGACGTACGGCAAGGAGTTGTGACCTCGTTGTCGCGGTGTGTTGTGTGTGAGTGGTCTCAGTCCTACCCAAAGATCGGTACTATGAGCTCTGTGCTCTTTCGTAGGGGAACGGCTGGCTGTCTCGAGAGAGACCCGCAGCAGACCAAGAGGTGAATTACACACACACACACACACACACACACACACACACACACACACACACACACACATGTTAGCCTTTTTGTTAGCTGTTTTTAAGTGTTAAGTTTAAGTGTTACTTTTAATATTTAAAGGCGTGAACTGTTATCTGACGTCAGGTCCGATGTACCGTTGCCTGCTTTCTCCAGTTGATAGAAGTACGTGAGACAACACGATAGCCTTTTAGTTGGCCGAGCGGTAGCCGTTAGTTCACTTTGAGTTCACTTAATTTACTCTCTCTCTCTCTCGCATGTAATTAAAACAGTTGTGGCTTTGTAACAATATTCAGAGTATTACAACAGTGTGGAGGAGTCACGCACACCTCCGAGCAGTCCTCTGCTCTCGCCCGCCGCCCGCTATATTCTGCCCGGCGTCTCCCGGGACAGGAGCGGCCAGCGGCACCATGCTTGCTGAATCAACACCGTTCCCACGGCAAGGAGCACCTCCTAAGCACAACGTAGCGTCTGTGTGTAACGTCCTGGCGCCGCTGGGCCATGGCGATACGACATATATTCACACATTTACATGTATGTTATAATATACACATTACACCGCTTGGTCACGGAAAAAGTCGCGACCTCGCGGCTCACCCGACCTTTAAAATCAGTATACCTACCCATGTCAAAGGTCGCGCAATGTGTATTAGTTAAACGAGGGCCTATAATGGTTGCACTAAAAAAAATATATATACAAGTCAGGGCCCGCCTAACGGTACAACAACGGGAAATGCCAATGACAATAAAAACAATCATGGAAGTAACAATGAATGGGCAAAGTACATACAGGGCGAGGTAAACAGGGCTAGAGTCGTGGACGTGGAAGCTCAGCACTATTCCGAGAAAACAAAACAATAGCTCGAATAGTGATTTACAAGATACATCCTATAAAAATAAATTGACTAAATTGTCATTAGGATACATGGTAACGGAGCTATTTGGAATAGTAAAAAGAAAAGGAAAAATCCTTGAAGAAGATTTGATTCAAACTGAATCTTCGAGTCAAAATGCGTACGAACTCAGCGCGGTGGGGCAACTCTTGCCTGAAGATGGTTGTACAAAGTCAGAGCCCGCTTAACAAGGCGGAACAGGGGGATGACAATGATGATAAAAAGAACCACCGGTAAGATCAGTGATGGGTAATGTACATATGGGGCAAGGTAAGCCGGTAGCGACTCATAGACGGCTGACTCCAATTCCGAGAAATTTGAAAAGGTTAGCTCGGAAAGGCTATTCGTTACATACTTCATCCTAGAAAAGGTGAGATTCACTAAACTGTCAATAGAATAGATTGGAAAGGTCGTCAAATTGACAGAACGTAGGGAACAAGCCACCCGTACCGCCAGGTGACCTGCAACCTCTCTATAAGTTAAGCCCACAGGACAGACCACTGTCACAAACACTGGCAGTGTGAAAAAGAAGTAGTGAAATCCGGAGAACCTCCTGTGGAAAAGTGATTTAGGGACGACGTGACGATAGAGGCAAGTCTCTAGAGCTTTAGAAGCATCCGACTGGGTCAGCACCACCTCGCAGATACCACCTGTCAACGGGAGGAATGCAAAGAGTGACGCTGAACAAAAATAGAGATTGTGATACTCTGTTTTGCAGGACCCTAGGTCTGACGTCTGGCCCGTTGCATAAAGCGATAGATCATTACGAATTAAGACCACTGTGGCAGGTAAGTCAAGCACCATCACCGAGTTATTGACTGAGAAAGGGAAAGGTTCCAGTTGGTAAACCTTAAACACATCTTTTGACCTGAAGGGAACGTGAATCACTATAGCCTCCGACGTCAGGAATGACTCCAGCAAGGGATAGTAGTGGTGTTTGGCATGCATGTCAATCAAAGTTGTTAGTTGGTGGTCCTCTACTCCTATTTTCAAAGCCTTTTGCAAATCCCTGACAGGAAAAAGAGAAGAAGTAACCCTACCACAATCTGCATCCACTACATTCTGTATCACCAGAGCATTAGTATGGAGGACAGAGTTGACTGCACTCTCCAAGGCAGGCAAGGTTTGTAGAACAAGTTCCATTTGGTACATATTAGCCATGCCGGTCCACAACTCATTAATGGAAGAGCCTAAGGTTCGAGAATAAGAAGCAATATCCTGTACTGCATGCTCAAGTCTGGAAATGTGTAAGGAATTCATCCTAATGGTTTTGTGTTGAGTAGCAGCAAGTGAAGCCAAGTGGTTATACCTATCTCGCAGTTCCTCCACATCCTCATCCATTGCGATTCCAAACAACATGCGGGAAAGTTGCCCAATCCCATCGATCAAGCCCCGTTTAGTACGGTTAGGAAAGGAAAGGGCTGCGTAGTTCTCCAAAGCCAGGGTTAGAGTGTCATTCAAGTACTTTATGCGGTCATGCATCAGACGCAGGATACCGTCTTCAGGAGCATTGCTATCCATCTGTAACACAACCCCAGTCACCTGCTCCGTTATTGTCCTCAGTGTGCCCGGTATTTCCACCAGAGCAGTAAACGGGTACTGGACCCACAGGACATCCTCGACCGGAGAAACCCGGCCCAAATGAGCAGAGAGGGCTCCCGGCTTGAGGTGCGCAGGGTCTGCAGCCAGAACGGAGCGCAGAAGGAAGGAGAAGGCGAGTGGCAACATTTCCTGGAACCAAGCAGAAAACCCTTATTGGCGAGGACGCAGGTTATAATCGTTTGTTGGAAAGATAGACAAAGCATCGTCAGGCCGAGGCAAACAGGCGGTTCTCGCTGGTTCAACTAAAGTTGAATCGATGACCTCAGGCTGGGCGTCTGTCTTTTTGAGGCGATCACTATGCACAATTTCATATGAATTAAAAATGAGATCATAAAGCTCAAATTTGTGACCACCTAGTTGCCTAACTATCTGGCGTGGGCCCACGAATTTAGGGGATAGCTTTGAATGTCTCTCTGGGACTCGAATCATAACAAAGTCATCCACTTTCAAGGAAACAGGGGCGGCACGCTTGTGTTGCTGCAAGCACATAGCCTCAGATGTAGCCTGTAGTCTCTTTCTGACTTCTCTATGAATATCTGTGAAAACCTTGAGTTGAACCTTAGAATAATCATCTACATTATATACAGGTGAATGAGAACTACTAAGCAGGTCATATGGGAGTCTCTTCTCAACCCCAAAAACTATGTAGTGGGGAGATTGTCCCATTGACTCACAAACACGGCTGTTTATGCTTGCTGCAACATATGCTAGCCAGTCCTCCCAGGTATGCTGAAGTCCGCTAACGACCGGGCGCAAGACATCTAAAATCTTCCTATTCGCGCGTTCAACAAGGCCGTTGCTGGCTGGGTGATAAATGACTGTAAAAGATTGTGTAATGGCAAACTGTTTGCATATTTCTGCTAAAAGTTGATTTCGAAACTCGGTTCCATTATCACTTAACAACACTCTAGGTGTGGAATACGGACAAATGAGATGAGTTATTAGGGCATGAGCAATGGCCTTAGCAGATTTATCTTTCACTGGGGCTAAAACAACGTACCGAGACAAGTGATCTACACAAACTAAGAGGTACCTAGAGCCCTGGTGGCTGGCGGGAAGCTGTAGCAAGTCAATAGAAACTACATCCCAAGGCCGGGCAGGGGGCGGGTATTCTAGGATCAGCGCAGGCTAGGCACCGTCCCCTTATATTGGGCACACTTGACACACTTAGCCACATACGCGTCAATATCTACACGCATAGTTGGCCAAAAATAGACCGCTCGGGCCGCTGTTAATGTGCGCTCCCTCCCCGGGTGGCCAGCAATGACCGCGTCATGAATTAAGTTCAGCACCGCCGGTACATAACACTCCGGTATCACAAACTGTGCGACAGACTCCTTTTTGCGGGGCCAGTAGCGGCACAGGACACCGTCCTGTGACAAGAAAAATTGTGAAAAAGACACAGGTAGCGGCGGGAGGCTTGTTTCGTCACCCGACTCCAGAGCGTATATTATTTTACTCCAAACGTCGTGGCGACGCTGGGCTGCTGCTAAATCCTTTAGACTGAAATTCTGAATTTCAGTAGGCGCTTCTGCCACTGAGCCAACAGGTACGTTTCTAGACAGTGAATCCGCAACGACATTCGCGCGGCCAGGTAAATACTTAAAGGTTGGCCCAAACTCCTGGATAGTCAGGTACCACCGGGCGAGTCGACCGGTGAGGTTCCTACCCTTAAAAAGCTCGGTGACTGGCGCGTGATCCGTACAGACAGTGATAGGATAGCCGGATAGCCAAGGATAATATCCCTAAAATGTTTAAGAGCCCAAACAACCGCTAGGGTCCTGATGGGTCAGTGAATAGTTCGGCTCAGCCTGGTTTAAAGTACGCAATAGCGCGATTTTTACCGCGAGCGTCCGGTTGCATCAAAACAGCACCAAGACCCAGGGCTGAGGCATTTGTATAAAATGTAAAAGGGACGTTGTAGTCCGGGAATGCCAAGGCTGGAGCGTTGATTAACGCTGACTTGAAGTCTGTAAAACTCTTGTGTTGTGGGGCATTCCAATGAAAAGGTACCTCTTTCTTTAAAAGTTGCTTTAGAGGCGAAGCAATTTTGGCAAAACCTTGTATGAAAGGCCTATAGCACCCGGAAAACCCACGGAAAGACCGAACGTTTTCGACGGTTTGGGGTTGCGGAAAATTCTTTATGGCCGATATCTTATCGTCCATCGTGTGGATACCATCTCCATCAACAGTGTGGTCTAAAAAGGTGATTTTTTGCCTTTAAAAATTCACATTTAGTCAGCTTGGCCTTAAGGCCAGCGCCTCTGAGTTTAAGCAGAACCGCTTCTAATTTAGCTAGGTGACTGGCGCCATCCTTCCTGCAGATGATTAAATCATCTAAATATACATAGACTTCTTTGCCTATCATGTCTGAGAACAATGTGTTGATCATCCTCTGAAAAGTAATGTGTGCGGTTTTGAGGTCGAATGGCATCCTTAACCATTCAAAATGACCGCTAGGGGTACTGAAGGCTGTAATCTCTCTGGATTCAGCTGCCATCGGCACCTGCCAGTACCCACTTAAGAGGTCAAGACTACTGAAAATAGTATTCTCTTGCCCCAGGGACATTAACAAGTCACCTAAAACAGGCAGAGGGTACCTATCATCCTCAGTCACCTCATTTACTTTCCTAAAATCGATGATAGGCCTGAAACTTCCGTCTTTTTTAGGGACTAGAAACAAGGGCGAGTTCCACGGAGATCGGGAATGCTGAATAACACCCTGGTCCAACATATCTTTAACCTGTTCATCTACAACCTGCCTTTGACTGTGTGGGAGTCTGTACGCAGGAATGTACACCGGTGTGGTGTCGGATTTAACCCTAATCTTGTGTTCTGTCGTAGCAGTCGCACCTAAAGGTTCACCGGGCAGGGCAATGACATCACGATACTGATGTAAAAGCCTCAGAAGAGGGCCCTTAAGCTCGGGATAATCGACCACTTTGACTAAAGAATCGATAGATGAGGCCTGACAAGATGTGTCGCCGGTGGCGGGTTGACCCACTGCGCCGACACAAGGCCGCTTTAACTCTAAAGGGTCTGGGGACACCTGTCCGTCGAACGCCAAGGCGCGACCCAAAATGACTCCATTTTTTAGTTTAACTGGACCGCCAGTGGCATTAACCACTAAAGCTACAGTCCTACTCCCCTCGCGTACCGTGTTAAGGGGGGACTCCATCGCTAGCGTGCTGACACGACTAGGCCCTTCTAGGCAGATGTCACAACCTACGGTGGCGTTAGGGACTGACACGGGGACGTGCATTGCGGTTCGTTGAGGGATTTCGTGATTCCCCACGACTATCGCATTGACATTTTTCCATCCCCTGCAAACGTCAGGTGGTGTTGGTGGTTGATCATGAAGTGAGTTGGTGCCCGCACCATTCACCGGCACCGTGGAAAGAGTCGGCACGGTATGCACTACCGACTCAGGAGAAACACTTTCCCGACCCTTGCTGGGTATTTCCTTTCTTTCCCTGGGAGAAGCGAGGAGCACAGGTGGATCCATGGCCTTGAAACATCTCCCTTGAAACCTTACTGTATTACTATCTGGAAGTATCACCATGCGGTTAGACCTCAGTGACGACAACCCAAGAAGACCGTCAGACGGTAGAGAAAAGTTTGACGTCACGTAAAAATCCAAACGCATGACAGGGGTGTTTCGTCCCAAACTCACTGGCAAACTCACCAACCCAAAGATGTTAAGCCTGTCGGCAGTGACACCGCAAAGGCTCAGGTCCGAGGGTCGTAGCTGGTAGCGGCCTCCCCGCGACGCGCGTTTTAAAGCTATGTATGTCCATTCAGACAACACATTAACCGCAGCGCCGGTGTCGACCGCAAATGACGCTTGTAGCGGACCCAGCTTGACTTTAAGCGCCATAATTTTAGGCTGACTGCACGCGGCCACAACAGATTCATACAAGCTACTATTGTCAGCCTGCACTGCAGTCCCAATTTCCTCCGGCCCCCGGGTTGCTACCCTGGGTCGTTTTGGGGGGGGCGCTCGGCTTCCCCCGACCCCTTCACGAACTTTCCCGCTCGCTCTTTCTTTAACTGTAGCACAGAGAAACACTCCTCTGTGGTGTGTCTACCAGTACCGTGGACAAAACAGAATTTGCCAGTGTGGTATCCACCGTATGACCGAGAGAAAAGAATAATGAGTGAATACTTAGCATGATAAAAACACACAAGAAAGTAGAAAATAAAATGAATGACTATACTCAAAATGCAAACAATGTTCACAATTCAGGAAAAATATTAAACATCCCTCTACACCTGAATAAAATTAAAATCACCTGAAATGTCATCAACAAGTGGTGTATTAATAATTAGTGCTGTGTCAGCAACATGCATGTGGATACCATAAAAAATGTATGTTATAATATACACATTACACACACAAGCAGACACACACAAAAAAAAGGGGTCATGAGTAGTGAAATCAGTATTGGCAAACCACAGGAAACACCCCAAAGACGCAATACATCACGACAGCAAACATTACATTTTCATATATCTATCATGCATAACAATGGATGGAGGCAGCTTTTAGCGCGGAAAATCTTGGTCCCTAGAGCACGTGGCCGGGGCAGGGCTCGCCCACTGAGTGGAGGCCACAGAAAGTGTCTCCAGTTCAGCTTCAGCGAGGACATTACTGAGCGAGTGTTGTTTAGGCATTGCCACGGCACTCTGCGGCTTCTGGATGCAAGGATTAAGACAACAAGAAATTATATAAAGCAATTACATTCTATAGGTAAGCAACATTTAAATAGTACAAAATAATCTTCTCCAAGCCACCAGCAAGTACATACACAAACAAACTAACACACAGCTTACCCGAAAAAGTGGAGTTTGTTAAATGTCATTTCCACAATGTCACGTGGATACCACAGGTCATAGGTGGTCATTTTGCGCCAAGATGTAGGTGGAAGAGATAAGCTAATATCTGAATTATTTGTTCATACAATGTGTTCCCTTCCACAGCCATGTACCTATTATTTTAATCACTCTGTAAATCTACACACACATAAATACATTTGTTCATACATACATACATAGACGCATGCTTACGTACATGACTGATACATAAATATATGCATAACTGCACACATCATTTTACAAATAGATATGTAAGTAAAAAGGTAAATAATTTTCGAGATCATTCATTATACAGTGACAAGATATTTACTTTTATATTTTCAAATGTTCCTCCGGCGACGGCCACGCGTGAGTAAGGAGCCAAGAAGAGCGCGCCGCCAAACATCTCCGAGGACTGACTAACCTTAATTCCCGCTGATCAATGACCAATTACTTTGTCGTTCAGGAGTCGATGATTGATTGATGAGCGTAATCATGTTCGCTCCTCAAGAAACGTAACGAACAGAAGAATAAATCATTGAAAACTTTGCGATGGTAGCAACTTCATGAAACTCTTGGTGGGACGAGTTATTTAGACTGCATAATTTCTGCGTACTTAAGAAATTATACTCCACACGTCACTTGTGCATTATACAACAAAATAAGTGTTATGATATATATCAATCTCTTTATAGTGTCATTGTTTTAGTTGCAGCAAGAATTTAAATTAAGTGAACGATGAGAGAGAGAGAGAGAGAGAGAGAGAGAGAGAGAGAGAGAGAGAGAGAGAGAGAGAGAGAGAGAGAGAGAGAGAGAGAGAGAGAGAGAGAGAGAGAGAGAGAGAGAGAGAGAGAGAGAGAGAGAGAGAGAGAGAGAGAGAGAGAGAGAGAGAGAGAGAGAGAGAGAGAGAGAGAGAGGATGGGGGGGGGGTCACTTTCTAAGGATTAAGACGATGTAACTTTAATCACTTCCTCATCAGGTAGAACAGGTAGAGGCACACCTGTCATCACCCGCAGACTCATCATCAAATTAAAGTACGGAGACAGATGCATTGGACCGCCTGAATAATGGAGCGACATGAGGAGCTACGGGCCAGCTTTGTCTGTTTTAATGAGAGGTGTGGCGCTGAGGGGAGCCGGAAAGGGATAGGTAGCAAGGGGCAGTTAGTCACCAGGAGTCGTGGGGGGCAGACGGGCAGGTGAGTCTACAAGGTGCACAGGAACATATAGGTATTTATAAATCAGGAGGGCAGGACGCACTGAATTAGTAAAGAGCCCCGCGCCAAAGTGCATCAGGGGAGCAAACAAACGAAGAGAGTACAGAGAGGGCGTGGCGCAGCAACGCATGAGGAATCAAGTGACACAACACACAACACTCAGACGCAGACGAGGCGGCGTCGAAGAAAACAACACCCCAGCGAAAACAATATAACAGCCTGATTAGCAAGAAGAAACACTTTGTATGTACACGACACAACAAGGCAGCAACAGCCACAACACAACCACGAACACAACACATCTACCAACTAAAAATATAAAAAAATAAAAATAAACAGTAAATGAAAATCATAATTAAGTGCAATGAATACTTCCCTTCCGGGTTATGACATGTATTTATTGATTCGCTTGCTTACAGTAGAGAGGAAGTCAGAGAGGAAGAAGACTAGAAAACGGCAGTGAAGTACAAGGCCTTAGAGAGCGCGTACCCTCCAGGAGTCATGTCACGCCGACCAAGACCGGTCCTCAAGGTGGCCGTTGAGGAGGTAAGCTTGCAAGGGCTGTGTGGGGAGCGGGGATCCGAGGGTGTTCATTGTGCCTCTAATGAGGGAATTCAACATAACATGATCTGCGTCTCCTTCCATCTTACTCTCGTCTCCCTTCTGCGCGTCCCGTCCAGTGGGTGCCTTGGACGAAGGTGCTGACGGAAGCCGACGGGTCGCTGAGGATCGAGGGACCGATGGCCAACCTTCTTGATATTCTTTCCAGTGTCCTTGACTTCGAGTGAGTGCATGGCGTTATGGTGCATAAATATTGATCAGTAAGACATGCTCATATTAATGACACACACAGGTACACAAAGATATAAAGACTACAGACCAAGACAAGAGGTCAGTTGGTCTGCACATGGAAGCCTTTGAAAAGCCATTATTCAACACTTGCCCTCCCCCTCCGTAAACGTGTCTAACTCCATTTCATAGTGATGATTATATTAGCATTAAACGCAAATATGCATGCCGCCCTTTAGGAGAAGAGTTAGGTTGGAAGTAACTGGGGTGATCTTCACAGACATGTTTTGTACCAACAGCTACGAGTTGCTGCGGCCCGAGGACCGGGTGTGGGGCGGCCCTAACGCGACCGGCTACTGGAACGGCCTGCTGGGACTCCTGCAGCGGCAGGTGAGTCACGTAACACTCGTACGAAGGGTCAGTGAATCTATGACTCAGGATCGATAAGATTAATGCCATTAAATAATTAACAAAGAGTGGGTTACGATGGCGAAAATAAATGAGGATCGATACATTTCTACTTTACTATTCCCTTGAAAGTGAATAGCGAAGCTGTGCAAAGCATGTAAATAAGTCATGAGTAAACGCCCTCGACAAAGGGTAGGGTGCTGACGCGGCCCTTTCTCGGCAGGAGGTAGAGCTCGCGGTGGGGCCCTTTGGGGTGACGAATCAGAGGGAAACTGTGTGTGACTTCTCGGATGCTTTCTACAGCGAGAACAACGCTATCCTGATGGTAAGACCGACGCTGCAGCACGATATGGCCGGCTTTGCTAAGCCCTTCACAAAGGAGGTGAGAAAACTTAAAGCTAATAAGAGTGTTAGAAACATGACACCCATGTTATTGCCTTATGACAGTAATCTCCTCATGAACATGATGAAGGTTATGTTGCAATATTTTAGTGCTCTCTGGCGGCGCCGCAGGTGTGGCTGCTGACGCTGTTGAGCCTGGTGACGGTGGTGCTGGTACTGGCGTGGGTGGCATCGACGGAGGCGCGCCTCTACGGCACCGAGAGTCGTGACACCCTGGGGAAGGCCGCCTTTTGGAGTTTCAGTGCCTTCACGCAGGAGGGTGAGTCTCGCCGCCGCGAAGACACTCAAGGGTCACCTCCAGCGCGACTGTGAACCAAAACATTTTGCTACAAACTTGTCTTTCGCTCACCTCCCGCCGCTTCCTGTCCTTTCCGCCACACCTACTCCTCCTGTCGGCCCTCCAGGCGACGCGTGGCTGCCGCGGCACAATGCAGGTCGTGTGTTGGTCACCACGTGGCTGCTGGCGTCCCTGGTGTTCATGTCCTGCTACGGCGGCATCCTCACCGCCATGCTCACCGTGCCTCGGGTCACCATCCCCATCGACTCCCTCGCTGACCTGGTGACCCAGGACGACCTCCCCTGGAGGCTAGAAGCGGGATCCATGATGTTTCAGTATTTCCAGGTAACGTTATCAAAAATGGATGTAATATATCATCTCAATATAAGCTTGTCTCTTTATTCTGATGTATATTCCCAATGTGCCCGGAGGATCTCTAAAAAAGTACTTGTGGTCAGCTCGAGCCCACACCGGTGGCGGGGGAAATAAGTTATAGTGCCGCCGATTTTCCTTGCAGCTTAAGTTTTGGCTTGTTTCCTTAACCTCTTGTCTCTGTCATTACACCACGCACTGGGGGACACGAACCACTGTAATTACTATTTGCAGGAGGCGAAAGACGGGGTGAAAAGGGACGTTTTCATCGGCTCCTCGGGGACCTTCCAGGACTGCTGGGCGGCGCGACAGGATATCGCCAGCGGGCAGTACGCGGCCATCTGTGACAGGACCACCATGAAGAAGGCCATGTCCTGGGACTTCAGGTAAGGCAGCCATAAATCATGCTGGTTAAACTTGCATTCCTTAGAGAGATGTAGATGAGGTGATGATGAGATGGAAGCATTTGAATGTGTTAAAATGATTAATAAAACTGATGTTAGATAAACTACGTGTTCAAGAAAGGCAACAAATGGTTTCCAGAAAAGAAAATGGATGAACAGAACAAATGAAGCAGTTATGTAGATGATGAAAATGTGGCTGAAAATTAATATTGCAGCAAATATATATATATATATATATATATATATATATATATATATATATATATATATATATATATATATATATATATATATATATTTATATATATATATATATATATATATATATATATATATATATATATATATATATATATATACACACACACACAAAGGAAACAGCTCAAGGGCAAAAAAAAGGAAATAATTATGAAAAAAAGCCCGCTAATCACTGTACCTATAAAAAAAGACTTCAGAGGAGTGGCCGAAGGAGAGGTCAATATCGGGAGGAAAGGTATCCTGATACCCTCCTCTTGAAAGAGTTCAAGTCGTAGGCAGGAGGAAATACAGATGAAGGATGATTGTTCCAGAGTTTACCAGCGTGAGGGATGAAAGAGTGAAGATTCTGGTTAATTCTTGCGTAAGGGATTTGGACAGTAAAGGGATGAGCCTGAGTAGAAAATCATGTGCAGCGAGGCTGCGGGAGGGGGGAGGCATGCAGTTAGCAAGTTAAGAAGAGCAGTCAGCATGAAAATATCGATAGAAGATAGAAAGAGGCAACATGGCGGCGGAATTAAGAGGTAGGAGATTTCTGGATGGGGAAGGCAGGTGGGTAACATCTGGTTGTCAGGAGCGCCGTATGTAGATCGCCTGGCATCTTGTTGTCTCGTTATACGCATGCATGTGCATTCTATATCTTATGGGTCTTTGTGTCCACAGCACCAGCAGCAAGTGTCACCTCTACATCTCCCGTGAAAACGTCTACAGTAACATCCTCATCGCCATGGCCTTTCGGATCAACTCAACCTATCGTGAAATGGCAAATAATGTGTATGTGAAGAAAGATGGATTAAGAGATCCAAGTTGATTAAAGACCACATTTAACTTCTTTAATTTTCAATGCATTGCGACGTGGCCTTACATATGCAAAGGGCGTCAAAATAATTGGAATATTTTAGGCAGTTTTCAAAGTAGTTTACCCACTGGTAGATTATTACTTGTCTGCAGTAGCTTACAAAAATATTACATGCATTGTAAGTAGAAAGAGACTCGATTTTTCTAAGGTCTTGTTCCGCAGTATCCACGCAGTGAAGGAGGCGGGCATCCTGGACCGCTGGCTGGGCGACCAAATCACCAACACCAGCCAGTGCCTTCGTCCGCCCTCCGCAGACCGCAGTGAAGGCCTCTCCCCGCTCAACATCGACGACATGGCCGGTTGCTTCCTCGTGCTGGCGGGAGGTGAGGCGCGGGAAGCAATATAAGCACTGTTGTGCTACATACTAACCACTTGGATTCTGTTAACGAAGGTGACGAGAGGTGAGGTAATGAATACCTGACAAAACCTGCTTCTCCCAATAGGCTTGGCCGCCGCCACGGCCGTTTTCCTGCTGGAAGCGGTGGCGTCGTGGTTCTGACAAGCGGGCGACGTCAGGCCGACAACTTCCCCTGTGAGAAGGCACATATTTTTATCGGCGTCGCAGACGCCGATCAACAGATTGTCCGTCTTATTGTTGTTCTCTTCAAGTTGTTTTCCTGCCTTACCCATGCACTGTAGACATGACATTGTATAATAACATTTGTCAGCCCTGATGAACCCTACAACGTGGCATTATAAACAAAGTCAGCTTTTTTTTTTTTTTTACGTCTTGGCCTGTGGCGCCGGTAGGCCTTCATAGTAGGGCATGATGGTCGGCCCCAGCCCGTTGTGGCGCAGGCAAGTGTTTATAGAGGCGCCATCTTTACTTTTCAGCATTTTCCATTTTAGACCCCTAGTTGCATAATATAAATTGTTGGTGGGGTGTTGGAGGGTCATGCGACGCCGACCCAGCACAGTTTTTTCTGCTATCAACACTTGTTCTTTGTAAAGGACTTAAAATGGCAAAGAGATATGAGAGTAGTTACTCTTTCCCTCCTGTTTTTCCCTTTCTTATATCCTTCACAACATTTACTTTCCACGTTACGCTACGCTGCACACTTTTTCACCTCCATACAGTATGTCATCACACCAACAACCACATCAGACAAAGACTCAAGTCCCACGCAAGCTGCGCTGGGACGGTTAAATGTCTCTCAACTTAATTGTCTGCTCAGTCTGAATCCGCTTCGCTAGGCCTAGAACTACAGCTGTCCAAATATGCCCGCTTTCAAGAGACTGTTTAACCGGTAGACTAAAAACCTCTGAGCATACAACTTAACATTCATCGAGAGGTTCTACAGTCTCTCTACAAGCAGGGAGGCCAGGGAGACGGCAGCTCCCGGCATTTAGACCAGAAAGGGGGTCTTGCTTTGCTGCCGGACGCTGGCAACCACCGGCGGGGTAGAGTGTTAGCCACGAGTCAGCCTTAGAGAGGTCTCATGCGTTAATCTTCTACCACAGCGATACTTGCATTAATTTGAAAGAAAATCATATTCAGCATTTTGAAAACAATCACAGTCAATGTGTACGCAGGCACTACACCACGTGCCCCGTTATGGTCTCGACCACATTCCTCGCCACACACTCTCTTTCCTGCTGACATTATCCTGTACCACACAACGCCCCTTAACACCTCAAGCTACACCTGGTGACCACCTGTCTGACACTACAGTTGCTCTTTCCTTGCTGCTCTGTCAAATTTGCTGCCGTGGGCAGAGAGCATCAAGGTTCTGAGAAAAAAACTTGCTGGTTGGAAGGGTGCCACATTCACACCTCTGCCGAAAAGAAAATAATAACAGAACTAGGTAAAATAAATATAACCTATTAAAGTGTATAAAGGTAATGACTGGTATGATATTGTGAATAATGTACTGTTTTTTAGTATATTTAATGCAAAATATGTATTTTTAGTGTATGGATGAGCTCAATGCCAAAATAAATTTCATGTATTTCGTATTCAATGTGACGATAAAGTTATCTTATCTCATCTTTTCTTATCTTATCTTATCTTAGACCTCCGTCAGTACGGTAACTTAAACCAGTCCGCTGCGTCTGTCACGGATTTGGCCTTCACTGGTAGCCTGGTAACATATATACTTCCAGGTCTTTCTCTGCCTTTGTGGTTGATAGCGGAGTGTTTCCCGTGTGGTACTGGTGTGCTGGATATCCCCTCCCAATGTGCATGATTTTACATTTTTCTTCATTGAATTGAAGCAGTCACTTTTGTTCCTTTTTTGTAGTTTGATGATGTCTTCTTGTAGGAAATCCGCAGTCAAAGGGTTAAAGGCTCTTCAACATCACATTACCTAATTTACTTACTTGACAAAATCCTTAAAGGTTTAGATAACCCCAAGAGAATTGCCAGCACTGTGTTAATTGACTTTAAAAAAGCCTTTGACTACGTAGACCACACGGTAGCTATTCGGTAGTTATATTTATTGGGTTGCCGTACTTCGCTTCTTCGTTTTGTTGCTAACTTTTTATCGGACAGAAGTCACAGAGTTAAGTATAGGGATTGTATCTCTGAGTATGATCTTATATATTGTATGGTACCACAAGGGACAAAATTAGGACCAGTAATCTTGGCAGTGGTCAACCGGGTATGCCTAAATAATGACATGTGCTAAATTTGTTGATCTTACTCTGTGAAGTAATTGATATTAACAATGGGATAAACTTCACTCTACAGAATAGACTTGATGGACTAAAAAATTACTGTGATTCAAACAAAATGTTAGTAAATTCAGCTAAATGTGACGTACTTTACATATGTCCACCAAATATTCCCGTTGTTTTCCCGGGCTAGCTTTTAACGGTTCAGCAATTCCTAGTGTTAACATTGTTAACATTGTCTATATAAATAACCAACTCAAATGGAATGCCCACATTGATTATATCACCTTAAGAGCTAACAAATGTAGGTTTATTTTGTATCGTGCCCGTCACTTCGGTTTCAGTTGCAACACCATGTTTAATTAAGTTGTACTGTTGGTTCATACTCATGTCCCTTGAATACGCAGCACCCGTCTGGCAGCCAGGCCTTACGCAGCAACAACACCTCAAGCTTGAAAGGATTGAGAGAGGTGTTTTGGGATCATTTTACCGTATGATTTTATAAACTACGAAGCAGCTTCAACGAGGTTAAATATACAAACTTTATATATGGAAGGAGAGGATCTTACACTTTGGTTTGGGAAAAGCTTGTTAATAAATCAATCCCACAGATATATATTGCCTCCTTCCTTACACATTATCCACGACAGAGACACACGTAGAGGCAGATCACTCCAACAGGGTGTGAGGTGTAACACTTCTCGCAAAAAGAAATCCGGTGTACCGCATATTGTTGCGGCACTGAACAAATCTTAATTTCCATTTTGTATTTTTTTTCATTATTTTTTTACATTTCTACCTGTTAATGTTCTTCCCGTATAATTTCTTTACTCTTAATGCTATAACCTTTTAAATGATCATTTTATTTTTTTTGTAAATCAAGACAGCATGTTATGTATGTACATACCATAAATGATATAACTTTCTTGATCAATAACCCTACAATTATTATTATTATTATAATTATACAAGGGCAAGTGAGTTGAGGGGTGATGGCGGTATGAGGCACACACTACTCTTCATCCCAACCCTCAACACATTCACGCTTCATCCTTCGCGTCCGGCACACCAACCCAACAAACACCTGCATAATATCCTCTGGAGCCCCACTGACCTCCTGCATGATGTAGCTTAAAAGAGAACAAATAAACCTGATGTGATGAATTATTCCCTTCTCCTTGTGCTCATAACTGATCCTCTTGTCTCACGAGGGAAAAGCTGAAATATAATTACTGTGCCAATTTACAATGATAAGCAAACACGTATAGATGGTTGAATGGAGTCGGTAAAAGTTTGATTTCATTCCGTTCATCAGTACTTATGTGTCTACACCAAATAAATATTCTCAATCCGAACTAAAAGAAATTCGATACGGTTACTGAGCCGCCAATAAGAAAACTTTTAGCCATGAATTCTTTGACTTTCCTGTTTACTTCACTAAGTAAAACTTCAGCTGGTCCGATAAGTTTTGCTTGGAGAATCAGAAACGTATCAGTTGCACTGATCAAGAAAAAAATGTTAATTAATTTCAATACTTCAATGGTGTTCTTTGGGAATAATTAGTTTATGAATGTATCAACGTGACTAACAAAATGAAGATGGACTTCGGAGACACTCGGTCGATGCTCAGTGGGGACGGCAAGCTTCTTCCTAATTGGAGAATCCATTCAGCAGGACGGTGTGTCACTTGCTACCGTGACATTCCGACTTACCGACTAAGGGGCGGGGGTGGGGGGGCGACGAGCCTGTATTGAGTGATGATGCTTTGTGGAGCCTTATAAGAAGGGGAAGCGTCAGGGTGCGGCTGAAGACTACTCAGGAAGGGCCAGCACACCAGACGCACCACTCGGGGTATTCTGGAGGACGTAAGTGTGTGTTTTGACTAACTGGTTGGCCAGTGTGGCCCTGGGAGTGTGAGTAAGCTGTTGTTATTATCAAGAAGAGTTAAATTAGTACAAAAAAATTTAATCGGTATCTAATTGGAGCAAGTTTGCTAAATAATTTGGTACTAAACTTTTTAGCTCTACTTTTAAATGAAAATACAAAATTCCTGTGAGATGAAAAACTATGAAAAAACATAACCTTGACGATCGATGTATCTGTCGGCTTGCAGCAGGACACGCTGCGGGGCCGAGACCAGGAGGCAAAAAGCAAGCCAAAAATATTGTGTGACTGTGTGCACGAGGGCATGGCATCATCTTCAAGGGCTGTGCTTAAAGTAGCCGTCGAGCAGGTAATGCGGAGGCTGAGGCCGAGTTGAAGGTGTTAGGGAAAGGATGGAAATAAGTGCCTGGGAAAGTAAGTCGAAGTGTCCGCTCACTACACCCTGTTGGCACTATTCACAGGCGTGGCGAAGATACTGTTGGAAACTATGTGATTATTAAATTCAGTGTACGCATTCTCGTACCCTCACCGCATGCTGTCGTTATAATCTTACAAACGAGTGATGATTATGCTTTAGGAAGCAAATACCTATGAATATAATACTACATCCCCTCACTGTTTCCCGCCGCCATCATCCCGCACAAACCCTCGTCCCCGGCCAGTGGGTGCCGTACACGCTAGTGACGGAGGTCAACGGGACGATGACTGTTGGGGGACCGATGGGTAAACTCCTGGATAGCTTCTCCAGGATCTTCAACGTCGAGTAAGTGAATGGCGGACTTATTTCATCATTCATATTCATATTCCATATTCTGGCGCCAAACAAAGACCTGCGGAAATAAGATCATAGGAAGTTCACAAGAGCCCAGTCACTCCTCCCCCCCTACACACACACATCCACACCGACCGTGTCCCGGTGCCATATATGTCTAAGAAATATTTGTTGTCCACAGTTACATGTTTGTGCAGCCCTCCGACAAGGCATGGGGACAAAAGTACCCCAACGGCTCCTGGGACGGCATGATTGGCCAACTGCAGAGGCGGGTAAGGCGCGATGACTCTCCAAACTACTGACTCTTCAAAAACTGAGTCTCCCAGCTGTGTCCGGAGCTTGACGTTCACGGCTCCCATTGCTATTGACTTTTTAACAACCAATGATTTACCGGTTTGGCTCATTAGCCATCTGCTGGCCCCGGCAGGTGAAGCAGCATTGTTTCCAGCGGTGTCCGTCTGTCAGCACTCTGGCTCGAAAACGCTTCAACTTGGAGTGATGAAGCTGTATGTTGTATATGCATGTATATTTACCCTGGCAAGGTCAAAATCATACAGGAAAAAATCGTTACTTTCTTCTTACAGTTTCCACGTCCTGTGTGACGAGCCAATAATACGAAGGCACTATATGATGTTTCCGCATGTCTTAAACACAAATCGATGACACAGAACTGTTCACGGAATAAGATAATGAGACAAAAAAAATGAGTATAAACATATTTTCTTCTTCCATTTACTTCTGTTCGCTACGATTCCATAGATTTTGATTATGTTGTTTTTTAATCATTGACTGGATGTCATCACACTTCTCTGGTTCTGATGGTATAAATACTTATCAGTACTACAAACATATCTTGGTGGTAAGGATTGCCGACAACATAAGGCCTGTGCCGGAGCGGCCTGGCAGTGGGCGTGTGCAGTTTGCACTTGGAAAGTGCTGTTCCTTTGTCTCTTGGCAAGAAACTTCGGATGAACATCTCAGATACTGATTCACCGTTTCATCAGGAAGTGGAGTTCGCCGTGGGCCCGTTCGGCGTGACCCACCTCAGGGAGGAAGTGTGTGACTTCACGGAATCCATGCACAGCGAGAACAACGCCATCTTCATGGTGCGCCCTACCCTGCAGACCGACATGGCGGGGTTCGTGAAGCCCTTCAGTGGGACGGTACGTTTGGTAGTGGTGGTGGTGGTTACAGTGGTGAAGGTTATGAGTGGTGGTAGTGGTGGTGGTGGCTACAGTGGTGAAGGTTATGAGTGGTGGTAGTGGTGGTGGTGGTTACAGTGGTGAAGGTTATGAGTGGTGGTGGTGGCTACAGTGGTGAAGGTTATGAGTGGTGGTAGTGGTGGTGGTGGCTACAGTGGTGAAGGTTATGAGTGGTGGTAGTGGTGGTGGTGGCTACAGTGGTGAAGGTTATGAGTGGTGGTAGCGGTGGTGGTGGCTACAGTGGTGAAGGTTATGAGTGGTGGTAGTGGTGGTGGTGGTTACAGTGGTGAAGGTTATGAGTGGTGGTAGTGGTGGTGGTGGCTACAGTGGTGAAGGTTATGAGTGGTGGTAGTGGTGGTGGTGGCTACAGTGGTGAAGGTTATGAGTGGTGGTAGTGGTGGTGGTGGTTACAGCAGTGAAGGTTATGAGTGGTGGTAGTGGTGGTGGTGGTTACAGTGGTGAAGGTTATGAGTGGTGGTAGTGGTGGTGGTGGTTACAGTGGTGAAGGTTATGAGTGGTGGTAGTGGTGGTGGTGGTTACAGTGGTGAAGGTTCTGAGTGGTGGTGGTGGCTACAGTGGTGAAGGTTATGAGTGGTGGTAGTGGTGGTGGTGGCTACAGTGGTGAAGGTTATGAGTGGTGGTAGTGGTGGTGGTGGTTACAGTGGTGAAGGTTATGAGTGGTGGTAGTGGTGGTGGTGGTTACAGTGGTGAAGGTTATGAGTGGTGGTAGTGGTGGTGGTGGTTACAGTGGTGAAGGTTATGAGTGGTGGTAGTGGTGGTGGTGGTTACAGTGGTGAAGGTTATGAGTGGTGGTAGTGGTGGTGGTGGTTACAGTGGTGAAGGTTATGAGTGGTGGTAGTGGTGGTTACAGTGGTGAGGGTTATGAGTGGTGGTAGTGGTGGTGGTGGTTACAGTAGTGAAGGTTATGAGTGGTGGCATGGCTGATGGTGGAGGCGCAGGAATATAAACAAAAGATAATGTGCGGTGGCATGGCTGGAATATAAACGAAAGATAATGACCGTGGCGTTGTAGGTATGGGTGCTGGCGCTGGTGAGCCTGGCGGTGGTGGTGGTGGTGATGGCGTGGGTGGCGGCGGCGGAGGTGCGTCTCTTCGGGTCGTCGTGGCGCTGGAGCCTCACCAAGGCCACCGTCTGGGGCCTCAAGGTGTTCACGCAGGAGGGTGAGTCGAAACTATTGCCAGGTTCAGGGGTTCAAAGGGAGGGAGTGTAAATCTGCATAAATACCTAGCTGGCATCAGGATACTGAGATGACTTCAGGGTACTGTGATGTGGGAAGCTTCGTAAATCACACACAAACGTTTTTCGCCACTGCTGTCACCATCTTTACGGTTGTCTTCTTCTCAGGCTCGGTTGATGTGCCGCCCTTTGATGGCAGCCGCCTGTTGGCCGCAGTGTGGCTGCTGGCGTCCTTTGTGTTTATGTCCTCCTACGGCGGCATCCTCACTGCCATGCTCACCGTGCCTCGGGTCACCATCCCCATCGACTCCCTTGAAGACCTGGCGGCCCAGGACGACCTGCCGTGGAAGATGGAGAAGTCGTCCATGACATACCAATACTTTAGTGTAACAGACGAACTCTCATTTAGTTTTCGCTTGCATAATTATGACATAGAGATGGTGGTGGTGGTGGCGGCGTTGGTGGCTTTGGTGACAATGCTGTCTGTTTTGCAGGAGGCGAAGGACGGTGTGAGGAAGAAGGTGTTTGACGGCCTTGCGGGAACCATCATTGACTGTTGGAAGTCACGGCATGACGTGGCTAGCGGGCAGTTCGCGGCCATCTGTGACAGGACCACCATGAAGAAGGTCATGTCGTGGGATTTCAGGTGAGACTAAAGAGTGGCAAAGGTGCTGACCCGGTGTCTTGCTCCCTTACTTCAGTGACACTCACAGACCAACACAAATTATTATTTTCTTGTTCTCAGCACCACCGGCAAGTGTCACACGTACATCTCCACCGAAAACGTATTCAGCAACATCCAGATCGCCATGGCCTTCCAGACAAACTCAACCTATCGCGAGGGAGCGAACCAAATGTTAGTGAAGGACGATCTGACAAGACTCCTCGTTTTGAAAAACAAAACATGTCAGTTTTCTGCAGGATAGGCGTCACAAAAGAATGACAATTAGCGTGATTAACAACAGTTATTGGAACGTCTTCTCTTGCAGCATCCGCAGCTTCAAGCAAGCGGGCATCCTTGACATGTGGCTGGGCGCCGAGATAACCAATATCAGCCAGTGCCTCCGCTCGCCCATTGCAGACCGCAGTGAAGGCCTCTTCAGGCTGAGCATGGGGGACCTGGCCGGCTCCTTTCTCCTGCTGGCGGGAGGTGAGGCACGGGAGGAGCGAGAAAAGGCCATAAGGAGGGAGGGGTGATGAAGGCAAAGCTCTGGTGTACATTAATCGATGAGGCTCAAGAGTGCCATGATTAAGGCTGATCTCCCGGCAGGTCTGGCGGCGGCCGCGGCTGCCTTTCTCCTGGAGGCGGCGACATCACTGTGCTGAGAGGCAGGCGGGTAGAGGATGTGACACTCATAGAGGGATGGCGCCTGTATCTACTGACTCGAAAGGAAACCAAACAGGAATTAATTCCAAGTTTATTTTCGTGAAGGTAGGAGTCTGTTTACTGTGATGAAGCCTTCACATCAAAGTCACATGAAACATGAAGTTTATTCCTTGTATATATTATGTTGAAATTAACATTGCGTGATGAATTCGGATGTGATATAAAATTATTCATGTTGTTTCATATTTTAGAGGAACTGAAGGTTCTGGAGGTATATATTACTTCTATGGTCCCTCTACCCAGCCACTGATATTATCTTTAAGGGGGGGCTGTAAATGAATGGCCTGAAAATAATAAAAAAAAATGTTATTTTGGCTTATAAAATTCTGTGAATTTTTATCTTTCTTTTGGTATGTGAATGAATCTGATGAAAAAATAATACAGTGTTATGCAACATGCAACGCAACGTGCTGCAGTGAGTTTCCGCGCGGCGCTACGGGCTACAATCCATGTTTTCACCCTTTTTAATTAAAGGTTTTTTTTCCTTAGTCTGTCATGAAACTCTCATTACTGGTTAAAAAAAATGGGAAATTTTAGCACTCACTATTACCTTTTTAAATTTATCCATAATACTATTTTTTTTCAAAAATCCATCGAAATACTCTATGTAACCGCCTCACATGTCTTTTTTCATTATATTTTATTGATTTCACACAGTTGAACACTGTTTTTTTCTTTGAAATATGGCGAAATATGGTAAGATTCGAGTACATAGATTTATGACCCCGTAAAAAAGACGTAACCTTGGGTAAGCAAAGCAGTCTGTTTACACAATCAATGAAAGTAAGTAAGGGAAGCCATGTCTGCTTTTTTCTTCATATCCTGATGTATATATCATGTGGATTTCAAGTCCCAAGGTGGAATAGGTAAAATTCAAAAAATATTTAAACTTTATCGCTTGATCTCAAAACCATGATTTTGCACTTTAAAAAATATTTAATAATTTGCACGTCTTGTTATACACATATTTCCCACTGTAGCTTATGGAAGTATGTGTAAGGAATAAAGGCTACTCTCGAAACTAATGTCTAAAGTTGATTTTGATTTTTGAGGAATATTTATATGTCAAACTTTTTTGTATTATTTCATCGAACTTTAAAAAATATGTTTTGCTATTGTATGAAACCAAGAGAGAGTAGTCTTTAATCTCCTATCCTTTCTGATTAAAATGCTTTTTGAATGAAAGACATCGGCCCATAAATAAGGGAAGAGATACACTTAAAACATAAGGAATTTAACATGGGATTTGATCATTTACAACCCCCCCTTGATAAATGGATCCACACTCTGATGCGAGACGTCACTTCTCGCTCACTAAAGATTTCTGTTGTCACACACAAAAAAAATCTTCACTGAAACACGTAGTTAGAAGCGAATATGATAAATGATACGTATACATATAATGTATATCTAATAAAGCAGTGGATACAAATAAGAAGAGGCTTTCTTAATTCACGACAGACAGTTACACTGCAAACCAATTATTAAGCCCACAATTTTGATAAAAATATATAAAAAAAATATATTTAATCAGAGGCAAAAATGAAAATATATTCACCACAAAACTATGAAATACAGCAAAAAAGAAAAGTTATATAAAATAAACAACACCAAATTTAAACACAAATGGAAAAAAAAATAATAAAAACAAAATAAATCGTATACACAGAAATGACTCAGCTCCTCGTGACTCAGTGACGGTTATTTGGTCTTTTCAGACTGATTTTCGGCTTCGTCCTGTACCACGTATTTGCGCCATTCTGTTACTGGAAAAGATATATGTTAGCAGTAGCTGTTCACCCGTAAAACTGAATCATAGAAAGAGCCTAAGAAATTGGTCTAGCGTATTGGAATTGTCGGAACTGATGTTAAGGGGATAGTTTGTGAGAGAGAGAGAGAGAGAGAGAGAGAGAGAAAATCAGACCACAATGGTCCAGACTTGGTGGTCTGTCCTTAAACCTAAGTGATTTTACATTAATCAGAAGACTCCAAAACGTTGCATTTCTACTCTAGTTGATATTAAGTTGAAGGAAGTTACGGTCGAGCTTATTTTTGAAGGAGTCAATCGTGTTACACTGGACCACTGACGGTGGAAGCTTATTCCATTCTCGCACTACAACGTTGGTGAAGAAAAATTTGGTGCAGTCTGAATTTACTTGTCTACATCTGAGTTTTACGCCATTGTTCCTCGTGCGCAAAGTGTCATCGATCATAAACAATGTTGATCTGTCTACATTCGTGAAACCATTAAGTATTTTAAAACATTCGATCAGTTTTCCTCAGAGAACATGTTAAGGGTAGAAAGCCTTTCTTCGTAGGATTTGTTGCGCAAGGAAGGGATCATTTTCGTTGCCCGACGCTGAACACCTTCTAATTTAGCAATGTCCTTTGCATGGTGGGGAGACCAAACTGTACCGCATATTCCAAGTGGGGTCTGACTAAACTGTTGTAGAGCGAGTATTACATCTTTATTCTTGAATACAAAGTTTCTTTTAATGAAGCCCAACATTCTGTTCGCTTTATTTGCTGCATCGATGCATTGCTGTGAGAATTTGAGGTTTGACGCGATTTTGACCCCAAGTCTTTGACGCATTGAACGCTTTTGAGTTTAACGCCGCGCATTTCGTATTCGAACTTTATTCCTCGTTCCAACTTGAAGGACCTGGCACTTGTCTACGTTAAAGGGCATCTCCCATCTATCCGACCAAGCTGAAATTTTGTGCAAATCCTCTTGAGGCCTTGCCTGTCTTCGTCAGTGAGAACCGAGTTGCCAATCTTTGTGTCGTCTGCAAATTTACTAATGCGGTTATTGAGTCCAACATCCACGTCGTTGATGTAAATAATGAAGAGCACTGGGCCAAGGACCGAGCCCTGAGGACGCCACTAGTGACAGGCGCCCACTCTGAGTTAAATCCGTCGATCACTACTCTTTGTTGTCTGTTGCTCAACCAATTCGCGATCCATTGGTTTACTTGACCGTCAATACCTATTTGCTTTAATTTGTAAAGTAATTTATGATGCGGGACTTTATCAAACGCTTTCTGGAAATCAAGATAGACTACGTCCAGTGATTTGGTTACGTCATAAACAGTGAAGAGGTCGTTATAAAAGGTTAATAGGTTTGATAGGCAGGATCTTTTGTTTCGGAAGCCATGTTGTGAGTCCCCAATCAATGAGTGGCTTTCAAGGTAATTCACAATTTTGTCTCTAATTATGCCTCAAGTAGCTTACCTACAACCGAAGTTAGACTAATGGGCCTGTAATTACCTGGTACTTTTTGTCTCCTTTCTTGAAAATCGGTGTCACGTTAGCCTTTTTCCAATCTGAAGGGACGATGCCTTGTCGCAAGGACATATTGAATACGGTTGTGAGGGAGGAGAGTATTTCGCTCTTTGTTTCTTTCAGCAGAGTTGGATATACTTTGTCAGGTCCAGGACTTTATTTGTTTTAAGTGAATGGAGAGCTTTAGGACTTCATCGGTTGTTATTTCAAAATTAGGCAATGCATGCTCGAGATTTACAATAGTACTGGTGTTGGTGGTAACACCGAGGAAAAGTAATTGTTTAAGAGGTTTGCAATGTGTTGGCTGTCAGTCACTAGTGCACCGTCGCTGTTTGTTAAAGGTCCAATACCACTTTTGATCGCCTTTCTGTTGTTTATGTAACTGAAGAAAGATTTCGGATTATTTTTACAGTTGGCTGCAATATTTTCTTCGTATCTACGCTTTGCCTGACCTACTAGTCTTTTTACTCGTCGCCTGGCATTATTATAAAGTCTAATGTTTTCGGGCGTGCTTTGTTCTTTCTTTAACCTGTAAAACAATTTTCTCATTGACTGATTGTTTAATTTCGCTATTAAACCACGGTGGACGAATGTGTTCTGCTGAGGATTTTGCTTCCTCTACGTTGCCGTCATCTGATAGTTGTATTTCTGTTAGTTTTTGTCGGATTTCTACGAAGTTAGCTCTTTGAAATTGGGCACCTTTACTTTATTTTCAGTCACTGATGATTGAGCTTTAATGTCGACGCGCACTAATTTATGATCGCAAGAACCGAGGTGTTCTCCTACCGTGACACTACTGACTAGGTTATCTTGGGTTATTATAACAAGGTCGAGTATATTATTTTGTCGAGTTGGCTCAGAAACCATTTGGCTTAGATAATTTTCTTCTAGAAATTCGATCATTCTATGTGACTCGCCTTCTGTACCTGACAGTGTCGCCCAGTCGATATGGGGAGGTTAAAGTCTCCTAATATCAGTGAGTCGCTGTTATTAAGTGACTGCCTTAAGACGTTGTACATTTCAAGGTCGTCATCGAGTGATTGGAGGTCTGTAGGTGACAGATATATTTAAATTGACTTTTGCAATGTTTCCTCACACGCACAAATGTTCAACGTTACTGTTTCCCAGTGTTTTGTCAGTGGGTTGCAAATAGCTTTTGACAAAAAGGGCGACGCCACCGCCTCTGTGGTTTACACGATCTTTGTTGAAGAGTCTGTAGCCATCTATGTTGTATTCGGAACTTAAATCAATATTTGTGGTGTCGATAAATGTTTCGGTTATAGCAATTATGTCAAAATTTTCTGTGAAAGCACGACATCTCAGTTCATCAAATTTGTTTCGCATTGAAACTAAGGATTTTAAGTTATCTAGAGGCCTGGTAATAGAGGTGGTGGTACTTGCGGGATCACGGTTACGGGTTTGTTGTGATGCACGGCGTCTATTTACACCGTGACTCGTTTTTTGTTCGGATGACACCGTCCCTGTGAAAGAGCTCATTTGTCCATAGAAATTGTCCCATGCGTTTAGGAACTCCACGTCGAGAGAGAGAGAGAGAGAGAGAGAGAGAGAGAGAGAGAGAGAGAGAGAGAGAGAGAGAGAGAGAGAGAGAGAGAGAGAGAGAGAGAGAGAGAGAGAGAGATCTATAGTGATATGTGAACTTATTGATTACGTAGCACGCCCTTATTGTGTAACGGTGTAAATAAAAAATAAAAATAGAGAAAAAAAAATTATGCAAAGAAAAATATGACAGCGACTTAAAATAGTATGAACACATTACAGTGGTGTGATAGTAAAGGGGAAGTCAAAAATTGTGGCGGGCTAAAGGGCGCCGGGGTGACAGTATGCCCAACCATTAAAGCTGGTAGAGAATCTTCTCCTAGCTTGACTGAGACATATGAGAGTGCATTGCAACGTTTTAGACACTGACTGCTTCAGGTCAGATACACTAAGTTGTCCTCTGTACTTGGTCCGGTCTAGGACGATTGCTGTGATGTCTCTTTCTATCTGTGTTGCAACCTTTTCAGTGCTAGCATCCAGATCTTCGTCTCCTTCAACATCCCTTACCAACAAGAGATGGGAGGTCTTGTTGTTCTTAAATGTCAGGATGCTGGCATATTCATTACAGCTCAGGACAAGAAGCTCACCAGCAAAATGTTCCAATACCAGCTTTAGTAGATACTTTCGTGTCTGGAGACTGCCACCATGATTTTGATATTCGTGAAACAGCTCTATTGAGTTCCAGAGTTTTGACTTATCTTTTTTCAGCTTTTCTACCACGAAATCAAATCCTGGATCACTCTGGCATTTATCCTGTGACTGTGATGGCAAAGATCGATTTCGTCTTAGATGGCTTCTCCCATTGACAAATTTGGACATGCAGTCAGAATGGTATCGATACTCAGCTGCATGAAGATCACTGATAGCACTTTGAATACGTTCTTTGACTTCTTGACCCCAGTCATCTTTTCGTTGTGAGCATCTTTCAAGCAGGACCTCCTTGTAGGGCCTTCCATCAGCAGGTATTGTTGATCTACACATGTAGGCTGGAACCCATCTTTTTGGGGTTCTTGGGATCCTTTTCAAGTTCATAATGCTCTGCACAGTACATGCACTCTGTTAGACAAGCAAATTGTGGCTCTGAACATCGTAACCTTTTCTTGGGTTGGTCTTCGTTGCTTTGAAGTTGAGACCACAACAGATTGCTGAGGGTAACATACTTCGACACACAGTTTTTGTGATAATACACTTTCCTTTTTTGATTTTCCTCCAATGCTGTCTGTAATCGTACATGAAACCCATCCTTGTAAGTCTTGCTGGCTGTCACAATTCTGTCAATTCTGGAAGTACCTCTGCTCTCTTGACACTTTTCACTGTTCGCGCACTCAGTCCCATACTTGAACTTTAATGTGCACTGTTTTGTGTTTTCTGGATCTCACTTCACATTCATCATGAAAGTAAATTACTAGGTCTTTATCTGCCTCCAAAGCCTTTTCTAAACTTACATGGAGATCATCTACATCACAGAGTTTGCTGGTTGTTATAATGCTATATATAATGTCAGCGCCTTCACTACGTTTACACTCCAAACCGTCAATACACTGGTCCCTGTATTTGTATTTGAAATTACATTGTTCTGCCATGACTGTCAAAGGGAACACCACCACCATTTATATTACATCACTAACGGGGAAGCATGCGTTTCAGATTAAAGGCAAGCAACATGCAGTCACATAGTCCATAATGGGCCAGCGTGGGAGCGCCTACAGTGAAGATATGCATGCAGTGCTGCAGTCTTAAAAGATAGAGGAGCAATTGGTAAGTATTTTAAAGGCAGAGAATAGAGTTAAGGTGCAAGATGAGTCTATCAAGCCTAGTTTACTATTGAAGATAACTGAATACTAATGGGAGGAGTATTATACTCCGATGTTAATACATGACTTCTACCAATTAAAATATAATATTTCATGACATTTAGAGATATACTTGTTTCCCATATTCATATATGTTCATAGCACTAGATCAGAAACAACTTTTATCATATTAGAATGATATTTTATTGTCAATTATGTGAACAGAAAAACTCTAACACGATATGCTGTACGAAAATCATCTTTATTACCGTACAAAACAGAGAAATATTGTAATTTTGGTACATATGGCTTGCCATACACATATGAAATGTTAAAGGTTGATCTCCTTGACCTTAAAAAACACTTCCTAGACTTTTTATTCATGTTTCTATGTTGATTAGAAAAAGAAATATTCAATTTCCAAGTTTCCGGGCGGCCAATGACGGCCATCTTAAATTACTCAAAATGCTCAAGGGTGACAACAACACATCCGCCTGGAATTCATCATAGGCACCCCAAAGATGAATAATCAACAGAGAAAAAAACTTTTACAGGGATTTCCCGGTCATGTGCTACGGCCGCCAGACTGAACAACTTGAGTGAACGGAACGAGGCAGGCTCCTGCAACACTCGGTCGATGCCCAGTGAGGACGACAAGCTTTCTAAAAGGCGTAAAGTGCAGACATGGGAATGCATTCAGCTTGACCGTGTTTTACTTGCCACCGTGAAATTCGGACTTACAAGCTAAAGGGCGGGAAGGGGTGGGGTGACGACCATGTGTTGAGCGACGATGCTTTGTGAGGGTCTTATAAGAAGGGGAAGCGTCAGGGTGTGCCTGGAAGCTACTCAGTAAGGACCAGTGCACCAGACACAGCACTCGGGGTATTCAGAACGAAGTAAGTGTCTGTTCTGACTAACTGGCTGGCCTGTGTGGCTCTGAGAAGGTGAGTGACCTATTGTTTTTATTAAGCAAAATCAGATTAGTTAAAGAAAACTTGGTCAATATTTCCTATCAGCGAGTTTTGTAGACAAATTGGTACTAAAACGTTAGCTCTACCTTTAAATGAAAAATAAAATTTCGTGTGAGATAATAAACTATGACACACAAAAAAACTAAACTATAAAGGTCGATGGATCTGTCGGCCTGCAGCAGGACACGTTGCGGGGTCGACACCAGGAGGAAACAAGCAGGCTAACAAGAAGCGGTTTAGAGCAAGAGTCGCCGGGTGTGAAGGTGTGCGCGAGGGCATGGTGGCGTCTTCAAGGGCTGTGCTCAAAGTGGCCATCGAGCAGGTAATGCGGAGGCTGAGGCCGCGTTGAGGGTGTTAGGGAAAGGATGGAAATATGGCTGGGAATGTAAGTCGAAGTTTCCGCTCACTACACCCTGTTGGCACCATTCACAGGGTTGGCGAGGATACTGATGGATACATGTTATTATTAAATTCAGTGTACGCATTCTCGTACCCTCACTGCATGCTGTCGTTATAATCTTACAAACGAGTGATGGATTATGCTTTAGGAAGCAAATACCTATGAATATAATACTACATCCCCTCACTGTTTCCCGCCGCCATCATCCCGCACACACTCTCGTCCCCGGCCAGTGGGTGCCGTACACGCTAGTGACGGAGGTCAACGGGACGATGACTGTTGGGGGACCGATGGGTAAACTCCTCGATAGCTTCTCCAGGATCTTCAACGTCGAGTAAGTGAATGGCGGACTTATTTCATCATTCATATTCATATTCCATATTCTGGCGCCAAACAAAGACCTACGGAAATAAGATCATAGGAAGATCACAAGAGCCCAGTCACTCCTCCCCCCCCCCCCCCCCACACACACACACCGACCGTGTCCCGGTGCCATATATGTCTAAGAAATATTTGTTGTCCACAGTTACATGTTTGTGCAGCCCCCCGACAAGGCATGGGGACAAAAGTATCCCAACGGCTCCTGGGACGGCATGATTGGCCAACTGCAGAGGCGGGTAAGGCGCGATGACTCTCCAAACTACTGACTCTTCAAAAACTGAATCTCCCAGCTGTGTCCGGAGCTTGACGTTCACGGCTCCCATTGCTATTGACTTTTTAACAACCAATGATTTACCGGTTTGGCTCATTAGCCATCTGCTGCCCCCGGCAGGTGAAGCAGCATTGTTTCCAGCGGTGTCCGTCTGTCAGCACTCTGGCTCGAAAACGCTTCAACTTGAAGTGATGAAGCTGTATGTTGTATATGCATGTATATTTACCCTGGCAAGGTCAAAATCATACAGGAAAAAATCGTTACTTTCTTTTTACAGCTTCCACGTCCTGTGTGATGAGCCAATAATACGAAGGCACTATATGATGTTTCCGCATGTCTTAAACACAAATCGATGACACAGAACTGTTCACGGAATAAGATAGAGACAAAAAAAATGAGTATAAACATATTTTCTTCTTCCTTTTGCTTCAGTTCCCAATGACTCCATCGATTTTGCTTTTTTTTTTAATCATTGACTGGATGTCATCACACTTCTCTGGTTCTGATGGTATAAATACTTATCAGTACTACAAACATATCTTGGTGGTAAGGATTGCCGACAACATAAGGCCTATGCAGGAGCGGCCTGGCAGTGGGCGTGTGCAATTTGCACTTGGAAATTGCTGTTCCTTGGCCTCATTACTTTGTCTCTTGACAAGAGACTTCGTAGGAACATCTCAGATACTGATTCACCGTTTCATCAGGAAGTGGAGTTCGCCGTGGGCCCGTTCGGCGTGACCCACCTCAGGGAGGAAGTGTGTGACTTCACGGAATCCATGTACAGCGAGAACAACGCCATCTTCATGGTGCGCCCTACCCTGCAGACCGACATGGCGGGGTTCGTGAAGCCCTTCAGCGGGACGGTACGTTTGGTAGTGGTGGTGGTGGTTACAGTGGTGAAGGTTATGAGTGGTGGTAGTGGTGGTTACAGTGGTGAGGGTTATGAGTGGTGGTAGTGGTGGTGGTGGTTACAGTGGTGAAGGTTATGAGTGGTGGTAGTGGTGGTGGTGGTTACAGTGGTGAAGGTTATGAGTGGTGGTAGTGGTGGTGGTGGCTACAGTGGTGAAGGTTATGAGTGGTGGTAGTGGTGGTGGTGGCTACAGTGGTGAAGGTTATGAGTGGTGGTAGTGGTGGTGGTGGTTACAGTGGTGAAGGTTATGAGTGGTGGTAGTGGTGGTGGTGGTTACAGTGGTGAAGGTTATGAGTGATGGTAGTGGTGGTGGTGGTTACAGTGGTGAAGGTTATGAGTGGTGGTAGTGGTGGTGGTGGTCACAGTGGTGAAGGTTATGTGTGGTGGTAGTGGTGGTGGTGGCTACAGTGGTGAAGGTTATGAGTGGTGGTAGTGGTGGTGGTGGTTACAGTGGTGAAGGTTATGAGTGGTGGTGGTGGCTACAGTGGTGAAGGTTATGAGTGGTGGTAGTGGTGGTGGTGGTTACAGTGGTGAAGGTTATGAGTGGTGGTAGTGGTGGTGGTGGTTACAGTGGTGAAGGTTATGAGTGGTGGTAGTGGTGGTGGTGGTTACAGTGGTGAAGGTTATGAGTGGTGGTAGTGGTGGTGGTGGTTACAGTGGTGAAGGTTATGAGTGGTGGTAGTGGTGGTGGTGGCTACAGTGGTGAAGGTTATGAGTGGTGGCATGGCTGATGGTGGAGGCGCAGGAATATAAACAAAAGATAATGTGCGGTGGCATGGCTGGAATATAAACGAAAGATAATGGCCGTGGCGTTGTAGGTATGGGTGCTGGCGCTGGTGAGCCTGGCGGTGGTGGTGGTGGTGATGGCGTGGGTGGCGGCGGCGGAGGTGCGTCTCTTCGGGTCGTCGTGGCGCTGGAGCCTCGCCAAGGCCACCGTCTGGGGCCTCAAGGTGTTCACGCAGGAGGGTGAGTCGAAACTATTGCCAGGTTCAGGGGTTCAAAGGGAGGGAGTGTAAATCTGCTTAAATACCTAGCTGGCATCAGGATACTGAGATGACTTCAGGGTACTGTGATGTGAGAAGCTTCGTAAATCACACACAAACGTTTTTCGCCACTGCTGTCACCATCTTTACGATTGTCTTCTTCTCAGGCTCGGTTGATGTGCCGCCCTTTGATGGCAGCCGCCTGTTGGCCGCAGTGTGGCTGCTGGCGTCCCTTGTGTTCATGTCCTCCTACGGCGGCATCCTCACTGCCATGCTCACCGTGCCTCGGGTCACCATCCCCATCGACTCCCTTGAAGACCTGGCGGCCCAGGACGACCTGCCGTGGAAGATGGAGAAGTCGTCCATGACATACCAATACTTTAGTGTAACAGACGAACTCTCATTTAGTTTTCGCTTGCATAATTATGACATAGAGATGGTGGTGGTGGTGGTGGTGGCGGCGTTGGTGGCTTTGGTGACAATGCTGTCTGTTTTGCAGGAGGCGAAGGACGGTGTGAGGAAGAAGGTGTTTGACGGCCTTGCGGGAACCATCATTGACTGTTGGAAGTCACGGCATGACGTGGTTAGCGGGCAGTTCGCGGCCATCTGTGACAGGACCACCATGAAGAAGGTCATGTCGTGGGATTTCAGGTGAGACTAAAGAGTGGCAAAGGTGCTGACCCGGTGTCTTGCTCCCTTACTTCAGTGACACTCACGGACCAACACAAATTTTTATTTTCTTGTTCTCAGCACCACCGGCAAGTGTCACACGTACATCTCCACCGAAAACGTATTCAGCAACATCCAGATCGCCATGGCCTTCCAGACAAACTCAACCTATCGCGAGGGAGCGAACCAAATGTTAGTGAAGGACGATCTGACAAGACTCCTCGTTTTGAAAAACAAAACATGTCAGTTTTCTGCAGGATAGGCGTCACAAAAGAATGACAATTAGCGTGATTAACAACAGTTATTGGAACGTCTTCTCTTGCAGCATCCGCAGCTTCAAGCAAGCGGGCATCCTTGACATGTGGCTGGGCGCCGAGATAACCAATGTCAGCCAGTGCCTCCGCTCGCCCACTACAGACCGCAGTGAAGGTCTCTCCCCGCTCAACACCGGGGACCTGGCCGGCTCCTTCCTCCTGCTGGCGGGAGGTGAGGCACGGGAGGAGCGAGAGAAGGCCATAAGGAGGGAGGGGCGATGTAGGTAAATCTCTGGTGTACATTAATCGATGAGGCTCAAGAGTGCCATGACTAAAGCTGCTCCCCCGGCAGGTCTGGCGGCGGCCGCGGCTGCCTTTCTCCTGGAGGCGGCAACATCACTGTGCTGAGAGGCAGGAACTGAAATCAAGTTTTTCGTATGGCAAGACTTAAGGCTCCAACAATAACAGAAGGGTCAGAGTCTGTCTACTGTGGTGGAGCCTTCACATCAAAATCACATGAGACATTTAGTTTATTCCTTATATATATATATATATATATATATATATATATATATATATATATATATATATATATATATATATATATATATATATATATATATATATATATATATATATATATATATATATATATATATATATATATATATATATATATATATATATATATATATATATATATATATATATATATATATATATATATATATATATATATATATATATATATATATATATATATATATAATGTTGAGATTACCTTTAAGAGTGAGGACTTAACATTTAATATTAAACAATTTATGTTGTTCAACATTTTAGAAGAACTGTGGGTACAGGGGGAAGCCATCACTTTTACGATGCCTCCCCAGTCACAGATCTTTTTAATATTAACTGGACCCTCGCTTTCCACACCAACGACCCTCCACCACGGCTCCGAGCACTGAACCCTCCGACAGCCCCACGAGCACTGAGCCCTCTGCCAGACCACACCACCAACCCCTGGGGCCGAAAACACGCGTCCCGCACACTGATTTGAGAAGTCACTCCTCGCTCACCCAAGACTTCGGTTTATTAAAAAAAAATTTTTTATAGAAATACGTAGTTTACAGTGAATACAATGAATGATAACTATACATATAATATACAGTTAATAAAGTAGTCAATACAAATAAGAATATGCATTCTTATTTGAATAATTATACTCTAAAGCAATTTGGAAACGCGAAATTTGAAAAATATGTATAAATATATTAAACAAAAATTATGATTTACCATTAAACAAAAGCAATATTATACACAAAAATTAAACAATATAAAAGATAAATTACTTAAACAACAAAAACTTTAAACACAAACGACAAACAAAAATAATATACAAAAACAGAAGAAAACTTGTACACATTTGACAAAATAAATGACTAACGAACAAACGAAAAAGCAAACCTACCTCTCTCTCTCTCTCTCTCTCTCTCTCTCTCTCTCTCTCTCTCTCTCTCTCTCTCTCTCTCTCTCTCTCTCTCTCTCTCTCTCTCTCTCTCTAAACCATCCCATTGACATCGGTTCCAAAAGAGAGAGAGAGAGAGAGAGAGAGAGAGAGAGAGAGAGAGAGAGAGAGAGAGAGAGAGAGAGAGAGAGAGAGAGAGAGAGAGAGAGAGAGAGAGAGAGAGAATTTGCAAACAGAAATATGACAAAGTGACACAGAATAGTATGAACACGTTACAACGGGTGATACGCAAGGAATATCCCAAACTTTTTATACAAGGAAAACGACTCATTCAAATTCCACAAAAAAAGGACAAAAAAAAGACCTAAAATAAAGGCGCATTGTTTATCAGGACAAAATCCTGCAATAACTGTGATGATGTCTGCGTGTGGTTTCATATTTTCCTACAACTGTCTCGCCAATACTAATGAAGAGGGACAAAGGTAAGCAGCACCAGGAGCCGGACGCGTGTCACGGAGATCAGCGGGGGTGCCGGCGACGACTCACCGCTTGGCCTCTCTTGTAGCATGGGCTGCGTGGGCGTCCCCGTAAACAGATGGCTTGGAGACCTGCTTCGTTTTACTCTCTCCTCTAGTAAATGCATAGATATAAATAAATCCATAAGAAAACAGATTGCGTATACACACACACACACACACACACACAGCTATATATATAGATATATATATATATATATATATATATATATATATATATATATATATATATATATATATATCTATATATATATATACTATATATGTTTTTTTTTTTTTTTTGCGTGCGTGCGTGCATACATGTGTGTGTGTGTGTGTGTGTGTGTGTGTGTGTGTGTGTGTGTGTGTGTGTGTGTGTGTGTGTGTGTGTGTGTGTGTGTGTGTGTGTGTGTGTGTGTGTGTGATTTATTCCTTTCGTGTTTCGCAATCCTCCGCAGCATGGCAGGGCACTTCAACAGACAGTGATCAACAAGTTACGTCCGTGGCCAATAGTAAGCGATGGTTTCATGCTTTCACTTGTCACTAAAAAGTTTAGAGGAAAAATTGTCTAATTCATCACGATCGCGAATCTGGCGTTCCGCGGGCAGGCCGGCGCGTGGAGCTGAACTCTGAGCTGACTACGGAGCATTCCTTACCACCGTCCATGGACGCCTTCATACAACTCACCGTCATTTTGATGGGCCCGGGGCAGCTGAATTAACAATACAAAGTTTTTGGGCAAACCAAAATAACCTGTTGCTCCGATGTGATAGTGATTTCCTCTCGATAGGGTTCAATGAGTACATACGTAATATTTGATTATATTAGAAGTAGTGCAAGTCCCTTTTACCCTGTAGAAGAGAATAAGAATAGATTGTACTATGACAGTTACGCAATGCTTGGAGGTATAAAGATTAGAGTAACTTCCCAATCACGAAGCACTTTAAAAGAATATATATATATATATATATATATATATATATATATATATATATATATATATATATATATATATATATATATAGAGATATATATACACACACACACACACACACACACACAGTGTGTGTGTGTGTGTGTGTGTGTGTGTGTGTGTGTGTGTGTGTGTGTGTGTGTGTGTGTGTGTGTGTGTGTGTGTGTGTGTGTGTGTGTGTGTGTGTGTGTGTGTGTGTGTGTGTGTGCGCTCCCTGTGGTACAGCCCAGCCCTCGGCGCCACGCCTGGGCGGGCCAGGTAACACAGGTGGGCGGCAGGTCGACAGCCACTCACGGATCACCACACACAGCATTACGAGGAGCAATTCAACTTTAATCACCGCCGTGAGGTAGATAAAGTAACACCTGTCATCACCTCGCTCTTGTCAGTTAATTAAATGGGGGAGACAGGTGTGATGGACCACCTGCATGATGCATGAGCCCGATGAGTTCTTGGACTCCCACCTGTCTATTTTAATGAGGAGTGAGAGGGTTGGGCGGCGAGGGCGGCCGCGGATGACGCTCAGGTAGTAAGTGATCAGAAGGCGACGAGACAGGTAGGCCAGGTAAGCCTCCTCAGATTTCGAGGACACACACACACAGAAAGTTCTTAACACTCCACAGCTATACACTCATGACTTTCCTGCGACAGCCACACAGACTTCTTTGTCACAACAGAACAATGCAATCACAACTCAGTCTTTTACAACTCAGTCGCCTTAACTACCACTACATTTAATTTTGTCCTCACGCCTCTTTAAAAAAAAAAAAAGGCCATTTTACGAAGAGAGCACAAAATCAACTGTTTATAAAGCCAAAATACACTAACACTCAAGACGGAACTCTAACATACCAACACCAACTGCATTTATCTTCTGTCCAAACAAAAATATATTGCACATCCTTTTCCACAACTCTTTACTGGCCAGAACACAACGCTTTGTTCCCAGAAAGAGAGTCATACCCCGCGCGAGATCTCTTCCAAAGCCGAATGCATACACACGAAAAACTACAACCATCAACTTTACGATTCATATTACAACCCACGACGCACACCGCAACAACTCCACGTCCCACATTACAACGATCTGACGCTCCTTATTATAACCACTAGACGCCCCACACCATAGTCCACCCCACAATCACTCCACACCACAACTACTCCACGCCCCACATTACAACCACTCCATTTTCCACACCACAACCACTTCACTCCCCACAATATAAACACTTTTTGACCCACATGACCACGACTTGACAAGCGTTCATCCCAAGCTCATATCACAAGCCATTTTCGTTCACCATATTCTGTCTAGAAATAACATATTTCCTGATCCTTTCGGTACTTCTGCGGCAAAAGACTGGTTGCTTCCATATCTCTAGTGTTTATTCCTCGTCGCCTTATGTAAACACGTGTTGTAACCGTTCATCTTTATCTGTGGTATATATTCTGGGTTCTGTTAACTAGAGCTGCCTTGGTTCCTTTGCTTCCGTGCTGATTTCTACCGTTAGCTTATATAATACATGATAAACAACCAAGATAAAAGACTCCTTCCAGTGGCGAGGGACCGTCGACGATGCGGGACCCGGGACACTCAGCACAAGGCCCTTACTGACACGCGACCGTCGCTTCTCACTACACGACGACGGAGACACAAACGTTGGCTTCATAAAAACTTCCGCCTCCACCGCCTCCTCCTCTTCCCCTCCTCTTCCTCCTCCTCCTCCTCCTCCCAACAAAATGAATGAACCCAAGATATGAGCATTTCTAATTTAAAACTTTAGTTCTCACACATAATCTCACATAATCACACATAGTAATATTCTTTTTACTACGCATGGAAAGAATTCGTCGCAGATTGCCGTTTTATCTTTGCACATTCACGATGCACACGAAACTACTACTTCGGTAACAATCAGCCAGGATGAAATACGAAAGAACGACAATTTGAACCAATACCAAACTAATGATTTTTGCTAAAGTGACGAATCTGCTGCTGCTGACATTACTAGACTCCCTGAGCCCACAAAAGAGGTCCATCATTACGTCACCAGACAGTAACAAACACCTCCGCTACAGTCATGGATAGACACGAAAGGAAACGCAGGAGACACGCAAAACAGGTAATCACACAGATATACGATAAGGAGCCCCGTCTCGGCTCCTAAGGCTATATATAAGTCAGTCCTCGTGACCCATCAAAGGCAGCGTCTGTGTGTGTCTCGTGCAGCATGTTCTTGGCACAGTTTCGGTCGAATATTCCCAGCGTGCAATTGGAGAAGTCGAGGTCAGGGCTCCTCAAAGTAAGGGTCGCCAGCCAGTACTCGTATGTTCTTCCCTCCAGCAGGCAAATGAATAAATACTGAATGAGCTGCCGCACGTTGAGGGCAGTGCTATCTAGAGCCTTGCAACAGAGGAGTGAGGGCAACGCATAAACCAAAGCTGAGTTGCATCAAGAGAGGTTGGAAGACTATTGATCTAGACAAAACAAGGAAAACTAAATCCTGACTGCTATTCACGACAACGTATTGGCAAGACCTCTCGGATACTACGTCTCGCATTGATTAAAAAAAAAAAAAACGGATCCCTTGCGAATATACTTCTTGCCTGTATTGCGAAAAAAAATAGTTGTGAAAATGTCCCCTGGAAACAATTCGAAGTGTTTTCAAGAAGCATCAGTAATTGTCTGCCCTTTCGGCCACCTCTTCGGATTCTTTACAGGAGCAGCGAGTAGTGGGCTTTTTTATTGTTGTTTCCTTTTTTTGTGCCCTTGTGCTGTCTCCTTTCCTGTAAAAAAAAAAAAAAAAATCTTCTGCACTCTTCAACCGAGCCGAGGATGGGAGTCTTCGGAGAATGTGAAGTGAGGAACCAGATTACTACCCGAAGAAGGCCGGTGATTAGGGGACAACATCAAGGCTAGCGTTCGACGGCGCTCGTTCCATGGCGCGGCGCAGAGGAGTTTATCGGCCGTACATCATGAGCGATGCCTAGGTACATGAGGTGGATGTGAACGGCTGGCGAGCGGCGGTGATTCATGACACCTGAGATACGCCTCCATTGTGTGCGTGTGTGTGCGTGTGTGTGTGTGTGTGTGTGTGTGTGTGTGTGTGTGTGTGTGTGTGTGTGTGTGTGTGTGTGTGTGTGTGTGTGTGTGTGTGTGTGTGTGTGTGTGTGTGTGTGTGTCTCTCTCTCTCTCTCTCTCTCTCTCTCTCTCTCTCTCCCCCCTTAGTGCAATGACTAGCGCTCTCGCCTCACAAGCAAAAAAAAAAAAAAAAAAAAGTGGCTAGCGCGTCGCCTCACAAGCAAGAGGTCCAGGGTTCCATTCCCAGGCGGAGTGGAGATGGATGGGCTGTATTTTAATTCGCACCCCCTGTCCACCCAGCAGTGAATAGATACCGGGTGTCCATCGGGGGTTGTGTCCCGTTTCCCGGGTGTGTGGGTGTGAAGTTTCAGCCGTACCCAGAGATCCGTCACTTCTGAACCTCGATCTCAGTCGGATTAGGTACTGGCTGGCGATCGCGAGTCCATTGCGTGGTCAGACCAGGGGGAATTACACACACGCGTTCATTGGAGGCGTATCTCACGTAGCATAAATCACTCCCTCTCTCCAGTCGTTTCCATCAATCTCACGCGTTAAGGGATCTCTCATGATGTATTGCTGGTAAACTCCTCCACGCCCCGCCACGCCCCTAGTGTGTGTGTGTGTGTGTGTGTGTGTGTGTGTGTGTGTGTGTGTGTGTGTGTGCACGCGCCCGTGTTTAGTGATAGCAGCAGCGGTTTATGTGTTGTATATGTGTATCGAGTGACTACATAACATGCGTGTGGCACCGTGAAGGGAGGAGCCACGGCGTCCACTGCCAGATGATACTTAATAGCCGCGGCGGGACACGGATACCTCACTCCAGTAATGTGTGTAGCGGCATGTCCTTGTGTCTCTATCCCCAGGTCGACCCAAGGAAGGAAGCAGCGCAGGGAAGCCAAGGACGAGGGAGACAGGAGCGAGAAAGCGAGGATTGAGACGGAGCTGTGACGCGTGTACGCATGGCGCTGTCACCGAGACCCACCCTCAAAGTGGCCGTCGAGGAGGTACCGTGGAGGCTCTTAATGGGAGAGTCAGACTTGGGGATGTAACACAAATAATTCTTTCTGCTAGGTTTATACCGAATAGGCTTTTTTTTCTGTAGCGGGCTTGGTTTTGTTGTTGTGGGCTTTTTGGTAGCGGGCTTTTTGTTTTCAGCGAGCTTTTTGGAGGGGTTTCGGCCTTTTTTTCCAGTGTTGTTTTTTCAGCGGGCTTTTTTTTCAGATGGCCTTTTTTTTTTGCTTGTTTATATTCAGCTGCCTTTTTTTTTTTTTCTTTTCAGCGGGTGCTTATTTCTTGTTTTCAGGGGGCTTTTTTTGTTGCTTTCAGCGATTTTTTTTCAGCGATTTTTTTTTTGTTTTCAGCCGGCGATTTTTTTGTTTTCAACGGGCCTTTTTGTTTTCATGTATTTTTGCCCCTGAATTGCTTCCTTTACTGTAGACAGGTAACTTAGTGGAGGACGTAAAAGAGTGGTCAGTAGCCAGAGATGCAAATATTTAACATAAAGAAAAATTATTACCTGGCTCTCTGAAATCGCTTCCTCACTGCTGCCGCCCTCCACGACCCTCAGACAAGAGCATAATCTTAATACTAGTTTGTTACCGTCTTCACTTTGAACCTCCTTCTCGCCGTCCTCTTCGCCCGTCAGACATGAGGGTTTGACGTTTAAATGTTTGTTTCTCTGTGGTTTTTAATTAATAATTCACTCTTGGTGCCTGTCTTGCCCCCGCGTGTCCCTGTCCAGTGGGTGCCGTGGACGAAGGTGCTGACGGACGCTAACGGGACGGTGAGGATCGAGGGACCGATGGCCGAACTTCTTCAGATCCTCTCCACGGTCCTCAACTTCAGGTGGGTGCAAACTGGTGAATAAATTCATTACCTTTCTGAGGAAGACACAGTGCTCACCCACATAAGCAGGTGCTACAGAATATTCACTATACGGTGTCTCCTTCCACCCTCAGCTACGAACTAGTGCGTCCTGTTGACCGGATCTGGGGCGGCCCGATCGCCAACGGTTCCTGGAGCGGCATGTTGGGCCAGCTGCAGCGGCGAGTAAGTCTTGGCGTGCATGAACGATGGAGTTTTTGTGCACCAAACAGTAATTTGACTCCGTGCAGTGGGAGCAATTAATATGTGCCCTTCAGCACGTCCAAGAGGTTGCAGCAAGGGTTGTTAATGTCTCGACAGGAGGTGGAGTTCGCGGTGGGTCCGTTTGGCGTCTCGGCCCTGAGGGAGACCGTGTGTGACTTCTCGGAGCCTCTGTACAGCGAGAACAACGCGATACTCATGGTACGGCCCACCCTGCAGAGCGACATGGAGGGGTTCATGAAGCCGTTCAGCGGGATGGTGCGTCATTGTCGTCAGTCGTCTGTCAATAACTGGGCATATAATGGTGACGTAAGACTAAGCAACCCACATGCTATGATTGCGATGACAGCGTTTGTACGTGTTCCGACCTTCATTGTTACTAAAGGGTCAGTGAAGGTGTACAATGCAACTGGACATATTGATGGTGGTAATGACCGCGGTGAAGCATATTGATGATAATGGCTACGGTGCGGCAGGTGTGGCTGCTGGCGCTGGTGAGCCTGGCGGTGGTGGTGGCGGTGATGGCGTGGGTGGCGGCGGCGGAGGTGCGCCTCTTCGGGTCGCCGTGGCGCTGGAGCTTCGCCAAATCCACCGTTTGGGGCCTCAAAGTGTTCACGCAGGAGGGTGAGTCAGGGTGAGGGTGAGAAGCTGGAGGGTGGAGGGGGTGTCAACCGCTGCATAGTACCATACGGACTTTAGGGCAAAGTGATGTGTCTTCATGGTACTGTGATGTGAGCAGATTCATGAATGACTAGTGTCACACAAACGCCTCAGATGATGACTGTCACCGTCTTCACGGCTGTTCTCCCGCCAGGCTCCGCGGATGTGCCGCCCTTTGATGGCAGTCGAGTATTGGCGACGGTGTGGCTGCTGGCGTCCCTGGTGTTCATGTCCTCGTACAGCGGCATCCTTACCGCCATGCTCACCGTGCCTCGGGTCACCATCCCCATCGACTCCCTCGCTGACCTGGTGGCCCAGGACGAGTTGCCGTGGAGGCTGGAGGCGGGATCCTTCATGTTCCAGTACTTTCAGGTAAGAAGAATCACGGGTTCGTCTAGGTAAGTTTGTGCCCTAAATTATTCTTGGTGTGAACAAATTTTGATCCCGTAAAATAATTACACAAAGCTAAACACCCCCGTAAAGGCCTTTTTAAAGGTCATCATAACATAGTATTGTGACGTGACAAATTACTTCGCTGAAATGTTGCACAGTGAACGACAAGTGTGAAAGGTGGGGGCCACGGGGCGTTAGTGCGGCTTTATAAAGATTTTTTAAACAATAAAATAATAAAAATAATATTAATAATAATAATAATAATAATAATAATAATAATAATAATAATAATAATAATAATAATAATAATAATAATAATAATAATAATAGCAATAATGACAATAATAGTCGAAATAATATTATTAATATTGACAAAAATAATTAAATATATAATTATAATAATAATAAGTATTAATAATGTTCTTTTATTATAATCATTATCAATATTATTATAGGAATTGTATTGATCCTAACAGGCGAGGCCGCGGCGGGCACCGCGTAAGCAGTTCGAGCACTGTTCTGGGTTGACTAGTTGCATTATTATCATTATTAGCATTATTATTTTTCTGCACGCCATCCTTTGAGCGGCCTCGCGGGGCAGTGAATGGCGCGACGGGACAAACACCGAGACACGCGCGGTACACTGCCGCTGCTTCCCCCGGCAGGAGGCGAAGGACGGCGTACGGAGGAAGGTGTTTGAGGGCCACGCGGGCACGTTCGCCGACTGCTGGGCGGCGCGCCAGGACATCGCCGGCGGCCAGTACGCGGGCATCTGCGACAGGACCACCATGAAGAAGGCCATGTCCTGGGACTTCAGGTGAGCCACGCCGGTCTTGTTGCCAAGCTCGCTACCGGCACAAGGACGCACTCATGCTGAGGGGCCCCAGTTGAGACACAAAACCCTTTTTGTAATTGTATAGAACAAAGACACAGCTCCGTTATCAGGCGTCTCTAAGATAACCTGATAAGGAGGCAATTATGGCACATCAAGCTGAACCACCCACTTGCTATGACACTTCTTATCGCTAGAGAGATACAAACACACCATTAAGGATTACCTCTACCTTTTTATCCTCCGCTTCTATCACTCCATTGCATGTCACTCTATATTCTCCCTGTCACTCTTACACCCTGATATTATTACATTCATTAAGTGATTATCTGAACTTTATTATCCTGAGTCATTTTATCACTTAATTATATGTCCTCATTTACATTATCTCTCTTTAGCCTCCCTTTCCACTTTATCGCATCGCAAGTCAGCCTCGTCCATCACTCACTTTGACACGTCTTACCGCTACAAGGAGGTAACACAACATTAAGTGACTGTCCTTATGCTAAAATTTCTTGGGTCAAAATTGCTTCGCGACTGTACTGCGACTATGGTTCACCACAGTCGCAAAAATATTGTAAAACAGCCTCAAAGCACCTCCAAAGGTTCGCAATGGCCAGCAAATCTTCGCCAAACTGGAGCGAAATTTTTTAGCTTGTTCAAAATTTTTGGCGAACGCCATAAACTTAGGGCGTTCTCAAATGGTTACAAACCGCGCTCAACACTTGCAAAAAGGCTGCACGACGTCATACGAGCTTTGCCACACCAAAGTCGCAAAATAGTTGCAAAATAGTCGTAAAAAAGCTCAAAACAGCAGCGCGACGTTCCTGCGACGGTCGAAAGTCCCATTTTAGTTGTAATTGTTGCACGAGCTACGCACGAAGATTGTGCAACGTACTGAGCGATTATCAACGTAACAGTCACCATACATTTTTGCCGAACGTCACGCTATCTTCATGCGAAGTTCTTCCAACTGTTTAGGAGTTGTTTGGGAACTTTTCGTCGTTTTTTTCTAATTGTGGCGAACTCACAGGCGCCATAATCGCGAACAAAGTCGCGGCCCGTGAGACACAAGCGTTACTTTGATATCTTACTAAGTAATATTCTAAAATAAGATCAGGTGTTCTTGCCTACATTTTATTTCACTTTCTTTGGCATCTTTTACAGCTAAAGACATTAACACAGCTCTCAGCGACTGCCCTTACTGTATTGTCCTGCAGCGTTTTGTTACCTAAATCATTTTCACTAATTTTATACAATATATATATATATATATATATATATATATATATATATATATATATATATATATATATATATATATATATATATCATCTCTCTCTCCATCCTAATCTTGAATGTTTTCCTCGTCCACCGGTAGACGGACATGACCACACCATTCATTGAGTCTTTCTTTCATTTCTCCCCGACGTTGTATCACTTGATGGGGCGTTCAAAGCCACCCTTTACGTAGAGGGCAGCACTGTAGCTCTGGGTCCCTGTGCCTGGAGCTAACAACTGAGCTCCAGACAGAAAGACAGATACGTTAGTACCACCCCTAGATATAAATGGCTCTGAAACTTCCCCACGCTATGCCTATTATTTATCTTCCTATCCATATTTTCTTTCAGCCACCATCCTGTTGCCATATGCCACTTTCTCCCTTATTGGCCCTTGTTACTTTTTTTATTCTTTGTTTCGTTCCACATACCGTCACCTCAATGCCACATGTCACTATCTATACATATGTCTTATCTTCATCTTCATTTCCTATCTTTCTCTTCCATTATTCTCTATCTTACCGCCACCTTGCTCCTCTCCCCTCTTCTTATCAGTCTCCCTCCCTGCGTAAATGACTTAATTGAGTGTCACCCTTCATGCCTAATCTTCTTCTGTTTCCCTTATCGTACTGTCACATGCCACTCCTATTATCGCAATTTTTCCTTCCCTTCCTTATCTTAATGTCACCTCAGCCTCACGCACCCCCTCCCTTCCCCGCCCCTCCACTTGCAGCACAAGTGGCAAGTGCCACCTGTACATATCCCGCGAGAACGTCTACTCCAACGCCCTCATCGCCATGGCCTTCCAGAGCGACTCGTCCTACCGCCCCAAAGCCAACATGATGTGCGTACCTCAAGTCCGTATTGTTAAACGTCTCGGCGCTTCAAGACAGATTTTTTCTTTAATTATCATATTCTCAGTTATATTTCCTGACCGCAATTCCATTCTCTCCTTACAAACAAAAGCACACATGCTCTCTATACTTTCACAGATGAACGTGTCTTTCACATACTCTCTTCACAATGCTACGGCTTTTCACCGAGGAGACCAATAACTTCTGAAACGTTAAAAATCTCGAAACATATTAAAGTATAAATTAAGGCACCTCCCTCCTAAATTAGACTGAAAAGCTGATTGTTCATTATAAGCAATTACGAATACGGCTGAAGGAAATTCTCTAATCCTTTTTCTGTACCAGCATCTTGGCGGTGAAGGAGGCGGGCATCCTGGACCGCTGGTTGGGCGCCCAGATCACCAACACCAGCCAGTGCCTCCGCCCGCCCACCGCAGACCGCAGCGACGGTATCACCCCGCTCAACATTGAGGACATGGCCGGCTGCTTCCTCGTGCTGGTGGGAGGTTAGGCGCGGCAGGAGGGAAGGGCGGGAAGTGGAGGCCTGGAGGGATGGAGGGGAGATACAACAGTGGATACGGGAAAGGAAAAATGAACGGGAGGTATGGCACGAAAGGCAGGAGGGAAGGGGTGAAAAAAGGTGCTGGAGGGGCGAGAAGGGCGACAGCGGATAGCAGGGTCAAGCAGAGCTGAAGTGAGGCAGCAATGCATCATGGAAGGTTTGGGCACGCAGCAATGAGGCAGCTCTGGCAACTGACAACGCAAAACTAACCTGTTCTGACCCTTAAAACAAATCAGTCATCCAGCACAGACGTGGCGCCAAGTATGAAGGCAGTTTAGCACAATTAATGAAACAAAATTAACCTCACTTGGCTTTCATTTCGCCTGGCAGCCTAGAAACACGCAGCAATCATTAAATAAAGCCTTTTTTTTCTTAGTAATGAGGCACAAAACTAACCTGACCCCTTGACAGGCCTGGCAGCGAGCGCAGCCGTCTTCCTCCTGGAGATGGTCGTCCCACGGCTCTAGCAGGCGAGTGGGCGAGGGAGCGCAGGGAGGAAGGGACCAGGACCGTTCCCTCCGCCTTTATTGCCGCAGCTCTCGAATCTGTCACCACAGAACAACACTGGACAAACGAAGCCGCAGTCACTTGTTTTGGGGTACATGGAAGTCTGTACATCCTTTTATGCTCCCGAAATGTGCACTTATAATAGTCGTTGACGGACAACCAAAACAACATTAAGAGAATTCACTTATTTTGTATATACACTGCGACACTGTACCAACCAAAGGTTCTCAGCGTGTGGGTGAACAGTTCTTCCCGCCCCGTTCCTGCCTTGCCCCTCACACACACACACACACACACACACACACACACACACACACACACCAGCACGACAGTCCAGTGTTTCTCGCCCCGGTGACCCGCTGACCACCGTCCCCTCAATGGCCACCTGACCGCCTCTCCGCCACGGCAGTTCCCGAGAGCCACTCGTCCCGGAACGCTCAAACACTATAACGAACCAATAAATGTTAGCAATCTCTGTGTTTCCTTCTTCCTGTCCCACCCACGCTCGAGTCAACAACAATAAAAATATTACAAGAACACTTACCCAGAGAGCTGAACGAAGCGCATCTGCCATATTGGGAACTTAGTCTATACATACCTGCAAAGCGAGAAACGAAACTATTAAAGTATACGCAAAATTATTTGATAGACAGGTGTATAAAGACGGATATAAATATAAACATATGGATAGATACACACACACACACACACACACACACACACACACACACACACACACACACACACAGACCACAAGAAGAAGATGGCGACAAGGGTGAGTCATCGCCTCTCACCTTTGCAAATAACCGAGTAGCATTTCTTCGCATCCCGACTTTCCATATCATAAGTGACAGGTGATATGGAACACGTGCATGATGGATGGACCGAAGAAGTTCCTGAAGCCCCGCCTGTCTACTTTAATGAGGAGTGAAGGGGGGAGAGAGGATGAAGGCGTGAGGGAGGCCAGAGGTTGCAAAGGTAAAGGTAGTCAGTCATCAGGAGACAGCGGAACAGGTAGGCAAGGAGGCTCTGGAAGCTGTCGACAGTTAGCATCACCTGGGCAGAGGAAAGAGAGCGAGCATGGCAGATTCGAGTGTTTCAAGGCCTGTGCTGCGTGTGGCCGTTGCTGAGGTAATGTGGATTTTGGGAGAATAATAGATACTGGAATAAGTCTATCTTTTTTCTTTTTTTTTACAGTAAAGAAAGCAGCTCGAGGGCAAAAATATATTAAGCCAAAAAAGCCTGCTATCACTGTTGTTACTTTTTCATACACTTCGCATATTAAACTTTGCATGATGTGGGACTGGAGATAAAATATAACGATGTGACACTATGGTTGGTATTGATAGACACTTTCCCTTCTCACATCAGCTATTTCTAAAGGTCTAAGAGGGGATCAATCGGGTTCTAATGAGTGTTTCTTTAGGTTCACGGCACAGAAGAAGGGTCAAACTACCACCAGGGCCATAAAACTACTCCTGGAAATGCCCAAAACTCCTACGAAAAGCCTTGTCAAATAGTGAGCTTGGGCGAGGAAATGTTTATTAATACGGACCTATATTTCCCTCCTTACTTTTGTCTTCGATATTCACATCATATTTTCTGCAATGTGGGAGTGAAGATAAAATACAATGAAATGACAACTCTTTCTTTCGTTAATCTTGTCTTCAAAACTTACATGAAATTTTCTATAATGTGAGACTGTAGATCACATAAATGAAATAAGTACTATCCTTTAGTCTTTCGTTACTGTTCAATGCCATCATCTCATCAAGCTCTCTATAATATGCAACTTGGGGTTAAAACATCTAAATAGCAACTTTTCTATATTCTTCTAGCCTTCATTACATCAAAGACTCCTGAATCAGCTGCTCCTCACGCTTAGACTTAATATAACTTTTTTCTTGTTCTGCCCAAGCCATTCACATCTTTTGAGAATTGGGCACAACTACTTAAGGCTTTCACTTCCTCGCGTCTAGGCTTGTAATACACCCTTTAATATATTCCTTATCTTGTTTTACGTCACGAGTATGCATTGAAAAATTAGGCACGAGATACTATTCTTTTGTTTCATGTCAAGGCTTATAATAAACTTACTTCTTGTCTTTACTTCACGAGCCTGCATTGAAAACTTCGGCACGAGTTATTATTCTCTTGTTTCCTCACGTCTGGGCCCATAATACGCTTTTTTTTTCTTATTTCACTTGACGAATCTCTGCTTCGAAAAACTAGGCACGACTCACTATTATTTTTTATCTCGCGTCTAGGCCTATAACTCACTTTTTCTTGTCTTTACTTCACGAGTCTCTGCTTTGAAAATTGAGGCAGGACTACAGTATGCTTTTGCTTCCTCACGCCTAGATCAATGATATTTTTTTTCTTACCTTACAATTCTCTTTAAAGCCTCAAAGGTAACCCCAATTAAGCCTTTCTTCCTCCGTGATTCCTCCTTCCTACGACTTGAACGCATTGAAAAGTGGAGTAGCCAGACACCTAAATCAACCATTCAATTTTCTTACATTCTTCTTGTCATGTCTTAATACAAACCCTCTCCGAAGCCACACAGGTAACCCCAATTAAGCCTGCCTTCGTCCGTGATTCCTCCTTCCTACGACTTGAACGCATTGAAAAGTGGAGTAGCCAGACACCTAAATCAACCATTCAATTTTCTTACATTCTTCTTGTCATGTCTTAATACAAACCCTCTCCGAAGCCACACAGGTAACCCCAATTAAGCCTGCCTTCGTCCGTGATTCCTCCTTCCTACGACTTGAACGCATTGAAAAGTGGAGTAGAAAGACACCTGGGCTTATATTCTTAAACATCCCAGAGCTTACACACAAACATCTATTCAGGCTTTCGTAGAGGTTGTGGGTATTTCCATGGGTAGTTTTATGAGCCTGGTGATAGTATGACAAGGTATCTGCGCCATAAATGCAAAAAACACTCATGAGGACCCGAATAATCTCCTTTGTGACCTTTGGAAACATTTACTGTGAGCCCCTTAACCCGTCCGCTGCGATTGTCATGGATTTGGCCTTCAGTGGGAGTTTGGTAACTTATAGTCCCAGGTCCTTCTCTGGCTCTCTGGTGGATAGTGGAGTGTTTCCCATGTGGTATTGGTGTGCTGGATATCTCCTCCCAGGGTGCAGGACTTTACATTTTTCTTCATTGAATTGTAGCAGACACTTTTTGATCCATTCCTGTAGCTTCGTGAGGTCTTATGGTAGGAAATCCGCAGCCAAGGGGTTAAGGACTGAAAATACGGGTCCTGAACTCTCAAGCTTCTCAAGAGCTCAAAATGTCCTGTCTTCGTGGGAGCAGTGTTTCGAGGCTTTTGCTGTTTTTATTATTCCATTCAACTGTCTCTTTAACCGTCCGCTGCGATTGGAACGAATTTGGCTTTCACTGGTAGCCTGATAACACATTCTCCCATGTGTTTCTCTGCCTCTGTGGTGGATAGTGGAGTGTTTCCCATGTGGTATTGGTGTGCTGGATATCCCCTCCCAAGGTGCAAGACTACATTTTTCTTCACTGAATTGTAGCAGCCACTTTTTGATCTATTCCTGTAGCTTGGTGAGGTCTTATTGTAGGAAATTCGCAGTCAACGGGTTAACTAGAAAAAAATAGCAACTCTGATTTTATTTTACCTTACAGATTCAGTTCCGTCTTTTGGTCCACACTTTCGTTCCTATTCCTAGCCACAAACTGGAGATATGAGCCTCCTCTCTCTCATTGAACTTTCCCCTTATTTTCTTTGGCAGATTCTTACATTTACGATTACAAATGATTCACCTATTGCTACTCTTATTCCTCCCTATTTAAATTATATGATGAGCTGATAACAACTTTCTCCCTCTTCTTTCCTTCCCTACTCTTAGAACTGAGTATACTTCACTCCCATGACGCTCAATTCTTTCTCCTCCTCCTCCTCCTCCTCCTCCTCAGTGGCTCCCGTGGACGAAGGTGACAACAGAGATCAACGGAGCTCTGAGGGTCGAGGGGCCGATGGCAAACCTGCTGACCATCATCTCCAGCATCCTTGGGTTCGAGTACGCCGCGAGGAACAGAGAGGAAAACACAAGATACCTAAATACAGACGTACACATACATACATACATACATACATACATACATACATATAAACATACATACATACACACACAGAAAACATGCCCAAGAATGAAATACATATTAAGAGATACATAGATAAATAGATAGATAGACAGATAGTTGAGCAGATAGATAGCCAGACAAACACATAGATAGATCAACAGATAGATAAGAGTAGATAAGCAGAAATATACAAATTAAAAAGCCATAGATAGATATATAGATAGATAGATAGATTGACATTTTGAGAGAGAGAGAGAGAGAGAGAGAGAGAGAGAGAGAGAGAGAGAGAGAGAGAGAGAGAGAGCGCACAAACACGTCCTACGGTGTTCCCTTCGCCAGGTACGAGTTGGTCACGCCTCCTGACGGCTTGTGGGGAGCACCGAACGCTAATGGCACCTGGAATGGACTCATGGGCTTCCTCCAGCGGCGGGTGAGTACTTGGCGAGGTCAAAACCCGCGCCCACGGGAGAACAAGTGCTCAAGACGCCGGTCACATTTCTTACCTTTCTTGCAAAATCCTGGAGAAGCGAGGACGTCTTAACCTCGAATAAATGTCTATTACTCCCTGAACACCTTCCTGGCCCTGATAAGCCTTACTCTCTTTAGCGGTCAGATATAATTTGTATTTATTCACATCGCACCAAAACATTAGCGATACAGTAGGCTAGTTGGATACGTATAATAACCTTTCTTCAGGATATCATTCCAGGACAGAAGTGAAATAGTTATAATGACACGAGTGAATAAATTAAAAGAAATATCCAGTGGACAGGCCCATAACAAGCCTTGAGCCGCCAGGAGTGACGCGCCTTGCCCGCCAGGATGTGGAGGCGTCGCTGGGCCCCTTCTTTGTGTCCCACCAGCGGGAGGAGGTGTGCGACTTCTCGTTCCCTTTCTTCAGCGTCAACATGGCCATCCTCATGGTGCGGCCCACTGTGCAGACCAACATGGCGGGCCTCCTCATGCCCTTCACCTTCCTGGTAAGGCCGAGGCAGGAGGCCTTTCATTCTTTTCTTGTTCATTCCTGTTTTACTTGTGTTTCTTATTCCTACGGAATGCTGTCAGAATAGATCCAACAGCGATTTATATATATATATATATATATATATATATATATATATATATATATATATATATATATATATATATATATATATATATATATATATATATATATATATATATATATATATATATATATATATATATATATATATATATATATATATATATATATATATATATATATATATATATATATATATATATATATATATATATATATATATATATATATATATATATATATATATATATATATATATATATATATATATATATATATATATATATATATATATATATATATATAATATATATATATATATATATATATATATATACATATTCATGCGTGACGATCGGCGCCTCAGGTGTGGCTGCTGATGTTGCTGAGTCTGGTATCGGTGGTGCTGGTGCTGGCGCTGATGGTGGCGACGGAGGCGCGCCTCTACAGCACCAAGAGTCGTGACACCCTGGCCAAGGCCGCCCTATGGGGCCTCAAGGCTTTCACGCAGGAGAGTGAGTCTCGCCGCCGCAAATGTGAACCAAAACATATTGCTACAAACTTGTTTTTAGTTCATGTCCCGCCGCCTCCTGTCCTCCCCGCCACCCGCTACTCCTGTCGAACCCTCAGGTTCCATGTGGATGCCGCAGCATGATGCAGGTCGTGTGCTGGTCACCACGTGGCTGCTGGCGTCCCTGGTGTTCATGTCCTGCTACGGCGGCATCCTGACCGCCATGCTCACCGTGCCTCGGGTCATAATCCCCATCGACTCTCTCGCTGACCTGGTGGCCCAAGATGATCTGCCCTGGAGGCTGGCGGCGGGATCCTTCATGTTCCAGTATTTTAAGGTAAAATGTATCGAACAATGAAAATGAATGTAAACCAAACAACGTTAATCAGTGGGCAGTACAGAGAAAGCACACACCTCCTCAGTTAACAACAGCGATACGACGTGAGTGATAACACCGATGAGTAGACCTCAAGGAAGATGAAGATAAAAGGTACTACAAAGAGAGCCGAGGCGCCGCCGTTCAGGACAATATCAAGGCGGCTGGGGCAGCGGCGTCAGGGTGATTGCCTTTGAGGGTGCGGTGTGTGTCAAGTCCCGCTGACCTCGCCACGGCATCGGTGTGTGTGTGTGTGTGTGTGTGTGTGTGTGTACCGTTGCGACGTAGATCCACAATTTTTACTTAAGTAGCTTCCGTTTTTATGGTCTCGACACAATACTTCATATTGGTATTTTCATTTATGGTTCACCTCAAGTATTGGAAACAATGATGAGCGAACACTTCAGTCATTCCGATGTCATCGCAGAAAATTTCCCTTGAAACTGCACCGCGAGAAAAGACCAAGTTCTCGGCGTTCAAAATGGGCAACAGTTCACAACAACCTAGCGAATGAATGCAAGATTAGATTTTTTTTAATGAAAGATATCGTAAATAATAATAAGCACAATACAAGGAGCAACGTTAACCTGAACCAAGACACCTAACAATACATCAACAATCCTAATACTAATACCAAATATACTCTATATCTGTAAAGG